>NW_005326342.1:0-1857 GCF_000412655.1 Myotis brandtii | reverse complement strand
CCAAAGAGCTGCATGTGGCTCGCGAGCCGCCGTTTGCAGACCACTGCCCTAGGCCAATTTCTTGCCTTCTTCTGGGCCAGTTTCTGGAGCATCTGTGGGTCCTCCTCTCCAGGAAGAGCATGAGGGTGCGGGAAGCACCGGCTCCGGCAGAGAACCTGGAAGAACCTGTCTTGCCGGCCCTACCCGCCCCTCCTGGGTACTCAGCAGGCAGAGGGGGCACCTGGGGCAGGGCCTGGGCAAGAGGGCCTGGCTCGGCTCCTGTGCGCCCTACACTCCACCCAGCCCTCTGCCCATTTGAGGACCCTTGAGTCCAAACCTCCAACCCCAGGGGCTGTAAGCCAGGCCCAGCCTCAGACTCCGAGCCCAATACTCTGGCAGAAGCTGCCCAGGCCTTGGGGACCAGCAACCTCACTAGCAGCCGAGCCTGGTGATCAAGGTCAAGGGGGCTGGAGTCAGGATCTGAGTGCAAATCCCAGCCTGCCCCTTCCTCTGTGCAGCTTCGGGCAACTGACTCAACCTCTCTCATGCCCAAGAAAGAGGGCTGGCCAGGGGTCACATTCCACACAAGTGAGACTTACATGCAGTAGGCATGAGTCCCAGGTCGTAGATGGAGCTGTGCGGGTTTTTGTTTTCTGTTGTTGTTTTTCCCCCCAAATTGAACTTAATTTCCATTTTGTGCCGTCATTCTGCCAGGCTGGTGGAAACTTCATCTGGTGGCTGATTCTCATTTCTCCGCTGACTTTTCCCTGCATCTCCAGGGTTCCCAGTTTTTGTGAGGCCAAGGGATTAGGGACACGAGTGAGAGCCGGGACCAGGGTCTGGAGCAGGCTGGTTTCCATCTGTGCTGCCCCATATGGTGCCATGGCTGTCCCCTTCCTGTAGCCTGTGTCCGGGGTCCTGTTTCCCAGCCACTCCCAGGGGCTGGCAGGATCCCGGCTACTGCCTTTCCTTCCTGCAGTTCTAGCCTCTTTGGGCTCAGGCCTGGGGACACCCCTGTCACCCCCACGCTGGAACCCTGCCTCTGCTTCTGGATCCGGGAGCCTTGCTCTGTGAGACGCTGTTTCATAAATAGGAATTCTTCCTGCTCGCCTCGGCTTTTGAAAATCTAGAGCCAGGAGGCCTCCTGGGATTGCTGGACTTGGTGTCCCACCCCAGTGGCTGGCCTTGCGGATGGATGCTCATGTCTGCTTCTGCCTTCAGTCCCTTGTGATATTCTGTTTTGGTTGAAGTATCTGCAGAAAACTCGGCTTCTTGAAGGCGCACGGTTGTGGGTAACCTTCAATGCTAAACCAAAACTCGCCAGTGGGAGTTTCTTAAAGCTCAGTTGCAATTTGGAATCTAAAATACCTGTCGATGAACTTTTCAAACTCTATACTCATGTGAGAATGAGAGTAAAAAAAGGCAAATTATCTTGTGAACGCCCTTGAAAGGGCCTGGGGGGCCCCCAGGGACCCTTGGACCACACTTTGAGTACTGCTGAGTTCTTAAAGAAGAAAAATGCCATCAGACAGAAAGCTGCTGGTTGACTCCCAAGAGAGCCATGCCAGGGTAGGATGAGGAACATGCTCTCAATTCCCATTTTACTGCTTCCTGGCTGTGTGACCTTTAACAGGTCACTTTGCTTCTCTAGGCCTCAGTTTACTCATCTGTAAAATGGTGATATTAAGACCTGTCAGCATGATAAGAACACATGCTTATTTCCAGGACCCATGAAAAGCATAGTGTAAATGCAAAGGACTTGTTCATATCAGTCCTTCATCTTCACATATGCCTTCCTGCCACAGGGCCTTTGCACAAACTGTTCCCTCTGCCTAAAATCCCTTTCTTCCTGCCTTTGCCAAGGGAACTTCTTCTCAG
>NW_005326341.1:0-1856 GCF_000412655.1 Myotis brandtii | reverse complement strand
GTGTCCACAGTCAACCGTAGGTGTACATGGCTCTTACAAACATGGACCTTTTGACCAAAATCACTCATGGTCCCAAGGACCATGAGACAAGCAGTCAGAACAGTTTAGGCCCCAACCAAGAGACAGGTCATAACTCTAGAACATCTGCTAGCTACCAGCACTGTCACTTGGGGACACTGAACAAAGCTGCTGGACAGCACGCACAGAGCGTGTTGTAGAAACAATGCTCGAAGAGAGGCTAGGCCACCACACCTTGACTTGCCCGTCAAGGGCAATACAAATCATCTCCAAATACCACGAACAAGGATGTGTGCTGACTGTGGGTAAATCCATCCCAGGCTTGCCAGCTCTGGCAACTGAATGTACTGCCACGTATGATGCAAGGAGCGTGCCATATGTCTTAGCCCCAAGGAACTGAAACCCCACCTTATGATATATGTGAATATTTAGATGTAGATGGTAGTGCTGGGGGTTTAACAGTGGCTTTTGTGGTTGTGGGAATGGCAAGCCAAGACCAAGACACCAATTGTATTAAGGATTTAGCAAAGGTCAGTTTATGTAGATTCTTGATATTCCTGTGAAACAGATTTTTCAGTAAATCTAATAGATATATATGAGCGACAAAAGCATAAGAACGTAATAGCAGCGGGAGGGACACGTTTGCCACATGCTGGCATTGTGGATCCCAGGCATCTGACAAACATTATCACCTTGCTTCTCACCCATCATTTTGAGGAACATGGAGAGAATAAAGTCACAATAATTTCCTAATGGAACCCTATGGAACCTGGGCTCAACCTCCTCAGTTCAGAGATGAAAACATTGTCTACCAGCAACAACCACTTTCCTCAGCGTCTTACTCCCTGCTGAAAGCTCGCCATCACTTATGCTGTGAGAGACGCCTGGCAGCTCACCTGTTCCAGCATGTCCTTGGGCAGATCTTCCTGCTCATCCATTGTTAGAATTGCTCGTTTGATTTCATCATTGGATAATCTCAACCTGGAGAAAAAATATTTTATTTTGTTAACAATACTGGTTTGATTATTAAACTTTTATGGAAGATAATTCATTTTGCTACTCCAGCTGCTGATTTTCAAATACCGTTTTGCTAAAAAATCTCTCAGTGAAAGCTTATTTCCTGACAATATTGCACCTAAAAATAGTATTTTGAAACTGCTCTAACATTCTTTCAGGGCTTTGTAATGCTCTGCTGACACAGCGAACAAAGTTGTTATGTTCTGTTGCTTAGGGATTAGCAGATGAGAAGTTGGGGCAACACCCATACACACCATTCTCTTTAATATATTCATGAACTACAGGTGACAGTGGAAGACTAGAATCTTAATGTGATTATATATCAGGAGTGTAAGCTTGCTGTCATATTAAAATGCATTTAAATAAGTTTAGAATCTATGTTACTAGTATTGTTAAAAATTGAACAGTTAATATAAGTAATAAAAAGTACAAGCACTTCACAGTTGAGGAGTTTTCACATGTTATTTCATCTGAACTTCAAAATAACTCTAATGGTTCATTTTGTTTAATGGAGGAAGAAACTGAGGCTCAGATTAGTTAAGCAACTGCCCATGGTAAACATGTAGAAAAGTGGCAGTGTCTCACACAAACCCAGCATTCTTGATGCTAATCCCAAATTCTTTTTATAAATATTGCTTAGGGAAGGATTTAAGCAAAGACATAAATCTGTTTTCTATCTACAATCAATTTATATGATTTACTAATTTCATTGAGGATTTATATTTTGATTATGTCAGAACACCAAAGTGTTAGCTGTAAAGAGTCATAATATTAAAACATACTTGGCCCTAGCCAGTTTGGCTCAGTGGATAGAACGTCAG
>NW_005326340.1:0-1856 GCF_000412655.1 Myotis brandtii | reverse complement strand
CCTTAAACTTGCTATTGGATGTTTCTTTTTCTCTTTGGAATTCAGAGCCCTAAAAGAAATCTGAGAACTGATCCCTCCTAGTTACACTGTACTGCTCTCAACATTGCCAACTCCCTCTTTCTGTGCTTTTCTTCACTTACACATGGCATGCTGACAATGATGAAAAACACTACAGTGCCAGAGCAAAGGACAAAGCAAAAATATTAGGGTGAAAAAACAACCCCACGCACAGAGAAAACAAAACTCCAGAGGGAAGAGGGTGCATCTTGTTCATTTCTATGGCTTCCCGCTCTCCAATCTTCCACATAACTTATGTCACACGGTGGTGGATACACCTTTCAGGCAAATTTCTATAAACAAAGTGTCACTTCTCAGAAAAGAAAGGCCCATGACACAGAGATTTAATTCATCTCCAAACAGCAAATCAATTTCTTGTCTATTAACACACTAAATACCAGCATAGCAGCACTGCTCTGTTATAACAAATAGACATGCTCAATTACGGGGTGCTTCCCTAGCTGCTGATCTCTTCAGTAATTATACCATGCAATGAGCTGTACATTGACACTATATTAATATGCAGGGAGGAGAAAACTTAAGCACACATTAAATCAAGGCTCACTATTTTAGTAAAACTTACATAAGGCTTGAGAACAAATGGTATGTTTATTAGAATGAGGGAAAAATGGTGATTCGTATATTTCATTTTCAGTTTCTATTTAAAAAGTTTGGAAATGAAACCTATCTTAGAATTCTAGTTCCTTACCTGTCCATTTCAAAGTGGATAAAATGGTCTATCATGTTTCCCAGTCCCCTGCACTTGTTCCATTAATAGCAATAACAATCTTCAAAATATGTTCTATATAGACAGGTGGCAATAAAAAGAATAGCAAATAGAAAACGTGTTCTACAGACAAAACAAAAGGATAAAAGTTCAAGAAAAGGTTCCTCACCCTTTTGCAGAACCGCCAAACAACTTCTATTGACCAAGAATAGCACACAGTAAACACAGCAAACAAAAGAAATGATGAAAGATGTATTTACTTGTCCAAGGCCTTTATTTTCCTTTCTATTTCATACACACCCACACTGAACAGTCTGGGTTGTGTTAATAAATAACCAGTAGCAACCTCAGCGAGGCAAGGAGGGGTTCCTCCGATGCTGTCAGGTACCAGGCGGTTGCTTGGCACTGCTGATACAGTTCCCTACATGTGAGTTGCACGCCCACACAAAAAGGAGGGCACATAGGTTAGTGGGTGGATCCTTTTATCTATTATATAACAATGGGAGGAAAGGAAGAAAAATTGGAAAACAATAGTTAGTGTTTTGGAATTGCCCAAACCTTTCAGTTTGGGAAGAAACGAATCAATTTTATGAACCATGCCCTCCCAGAGAAATATTTTCCCAGATAACTTATTGTGGTTATTTGGAAACTTACTAAACTATAACTCCAAACTCCATACCAGTGAAGAGTATGTATAGCTTTATTTTTATTTCCAATATGGGCTCCGTGCTTAATTACATGAAAATAAATGTAGAGCAAATTGAAATATTCCAATTAAATTTTTGCATTTATTTCCTAAAACACAAAAAGTCCAAATAATAGGCATACATAGGGACTAAAACCCACAATCTCAGGGATCAGAGTGTTAAGAATGTACTTCATATATGACATTAAATACACAAACAAGAGAGCCACTATGTTATGTCAGCCTGAGATGTTTTCAAGTATTTTGAGCTTACTCTTCATCAAGTTTGTTTCCAAATGTCCTGTCAGTCTTCCCTGAAGCTATAGGGAAAGTGTAACATAACTGAAAATAGGCTAAGTCTAAACTATGAGAGTAGACGTAAACTTG
>NW_005326339.1:0-1856 GCF_000412655.1 Myotis brandtii | reverse complement strand
ACAATTTGCATATTAGCTTTTTATTATATAGGATGACTCCCAACACCAGGCTACTCTACATATGAGTATCACTTTTTCCTATCTCGGATTTTTCCTCTCTGCAGAAATCACTGCAAATGCAATACAATATTATTTCAGAAAACTATGTGGTCTCACTGAGAAGGTAGACAGATAGGTGCTGAACCTTTCCCTCTCTTCATGGCTAATGCAAACACCCCAACAACACTCTTGCTTCACTGCTGATTCTTCCAGGGCGAGTAAGTGTTCAAAGGCAAGTCCACAGGGCTGTGGGTCAGAGCCACAGCCGATGGAGATGAGAAAGAAACCACAGGACTGTGACTGTGGTCACTGTTGGGACAAAAAAGGCATAAAGGTATTCTCTCACCCATGGTGCCACCAGGAAATTTCCAGATTATGCACCAGAAATCATTGTTAATTACCAGCCCACAAGCAAGCTTCAGGGCACCTACATCCTGGTACCAGCTGCAGTTGAGTTTAAAAGGATGAGCAAAAGCATAGCATTTCAGAATTTGTATTAAATGTTTCCTAACATAAATTCCCACAGATCTCTGAATGCTAAGATCATTATGAAAAAAAACTAAAAAGAGAACCACAAAGAAAAAGGAAATGTATTGTTCAACATCTTAAAAAATACTTTCCTGAGATAGAAATGCAGGACAGAGAGACTTCAAAAGGTTGCCTTAAATTTAATAATAGGACATTATGTTCCCAATTGAGTTTATGGGGTTATAGAAAAAGTTCAGTCACATGGGGTATGGTTGTTTTGGGGGAACCTATACACCCTAAGTGGTATTACCCATCATTGTCTATACTCCAGCCAATTTATCCAAAATAATAATCCCACATCTTTATTCTCATGTCTTTTATCTGCTTCTTATAGAAACATCTCCTCTTTGCCAAAACAATCGAGAATGTAAAAGTCAACTTTAGTGATGACATATACATATTCTCAGTATCTGACTTTGATTCATGCACAGCTTTAACCTACAGAATTTTAAACATCTCAAGATTTATTTGGACACATGAATCTAAATGTCATAGTTACTAATTGCCTCCACTTTCATTCCCATTGAAGTCATCATGGTCCTAACTAAGCTTAGAAAAATGAATTACTGTGTGGGATCCAACTCCAGGGCTCTGACGCCAGCTGGGTTGGCAGACCCATGAGTCTGTGCACACCTAAGCATCCTCAAGACGAGAGCCTGGTGTGAAACAACTCACCCAAGAGAAGGAGGAACCACAAGGAACTAGGGGACTGGCAGGTCCAACTAAAGGGAGAACAGTGTCCCATTC
The DNA here is from genome assembly GCF_000412655.1 of Myotis brandtii. Lineage (NCBI taxonomy): Eukaryota > Metazoa > Chordata > Mammalia > Chiroptera > Vespertilionidae > Myotis > Myotis brandtii. The sequence continues at coordinate 542 of NW_005326339.1, read as the reverse complement.
CTGTGTGAGAGATCCCACATATGGTGAGAGCTACTGGAAATCAGAAAGTTGGGGATGGTGAAGCTGTGAGAAGGGCAAGGCAAGTCCCCATCCTCGAACTACTCAGGTGCAATTCCCTAAGGGCCCATCCCCTGAGGTTGATTTTACACTGTTTTCCGCATCATCAGGCTGAGCTTGACAAATCAACTAACTAAGCCATTAATTTAAAATTCAATCAGACCTGGGATTTTAAGAGAAATGGGCAATCTCAAATCCGGTTAGGGGATGTCCAAATTGGAAAGTCTTGAGGCTGTCACTATGTATCAAAGGCTTTAAAAAATACATACCTGTGGACCAAAAATTCCACGTCTAAAAACTTCCCATAAGGAAATAACCACAAAAGTATTTAAATAAACATACATATATGTGATATGGTAAGAAAGACATATTTTAGTCTTCATCCTGACTCCTGGTCAGAGATTCTATAAAACCTTCATCATTTCCTAAACAATGAAGGTGCTAGGAGCATCTATTGTTCTAATATTTGGTCTCTGTCCCTGGTT
>NW_005326338.1:0-1856 GCF_000412655.1 Myotis brandtii | reverse complement strand
TTTTTTTTATCAGTAAAGAACAAGTAAATGACCTCTTGCTATCATTTCTAACCCTGTGTTTTTATGACTCTTAGTATAGTAGCAGTTACAACAAACCAAACAATTCTAGGACATAAGGAGACACAAAACAAACTGCAGAGCTATAAAATGAGTCTCTGGAACTTGTGGTGGCCAGGAGAGAATATTGACAATGATATGAGATAATTATGGTCATAATTCTGTTAGGTACCATATTGGCATGTTTTGATATAAACTTAACAAGTCACTGATCACATATCAAGGAGCTGTCACTGAGAGAAGACTGGGGAATAACGTGGAGAAAGTATAGGCCCTGGAGTGAGTCACACTCTGGAAACCGGTGCTCAAAACAGAGCATAGAGTTCAAAACCTACCAGATTATACTGAAATAGTGAAGGCCAGAAAATAGCGAGCAATTAGATGAATACTGTTACAGAAGGGAAAGCCAGGCACTAAAAGGACATGAATACCAGCAGACAAAGCAGTCAGAAGTCTAAGGCACTGTTCAGTAAGCAGGTGATCTAAAGGGTCCACACAAACCAATCAGAACAGAATCAAGGTGCCCACACTTCTGTTTTAATCCGCAATGGCAGTAAGTTTCAACTCAGGGGCCTACTTCAGCATGTTAATACAGCTTCCTCTACCTGGGTCACTGTTGAGAATGACCTTAAGATAATATCCAAGTTCAGGGAAGAATGTCTCAGGTGATTAATTAAGTCTCCTAAGCTATGACAGCACAATCATTTCTCATTTGTTTAAACACTTGAGCTCTCGCTAAGCTTTCAGTCATAGGGTATGTCTCCAAAAATGTTGATGTCATCGGAAATGTTTCAGACTAAGGAGTAGATTGGCCTTATTCCACTTTGCTCTACCCAGGACTTCTTTCTTTATTCTGTTCTAGGCCCAAAGTTTTTATCACTAGCAGGTAATCTGAGGAAAACAATTAAGATGATGAAAGAATTCTTTTCAGTCACAAAAGAGATGAATGAACTGGGGGTGTTGAGAGAAGACTTCGATATAAGAAATTCAAAATAAGCATATAACGAGGCAATAATAGACTTGTTATCCATGTCTCCAAAGGTTGGGATTAAAACTTAATGGTAGGCTGGCACCATTTTGGGGCTCAGCCATCAGGTTTTCCAGATGACCTAATAAATTTATAATTCTTTAGGCCCCCCCCCCCAAAAAAAAGCCAACTAATGGTAAACATTATAAGGAGACCTGTTTTATTTTATTTTGCTTCGTTTTGTTATTATTGTCACTGTTGTTATATTGCCTTGTTTTTTATAGATGCTAGGTTAAATAACTTGAAGATCCCTTCTAAACCTAAAATTGTGTACATCAAAAGCCTTGATAGAAGGTATCTGCATTGTGTAAATAACAGATCTGAACCCAAAGAGACCTGCATTTGAATCCTAGTTTCACTTCTTAGTCGCTAATGAACTTGGCTAAATTTCTAAAAATCTTCTAAACCTTAGTTTCCTCATCTTCAAACTTCAGTTAATATCTACCTGCTGGGTATTTAGGAGAGTTTTAAATTATTATGTAAAATAAAGCCTGGAACATAGCATAGTAGATACTCAGTGAATGTTGATTCTTGTCCTTTCTCTTCCTCTCTCCACACCTAAAAACTTTATATCCTCCCCTTGAGGTAAAGAGACATCCTAGCATGAGGTTAGCCTACATGCTCGGAGAGGTATTTAGATGGAAAGACAGGGACTGTGGAAAGCAGTGTGCAGCTGTGGGTACTCAGGCTGTTCTCTAACAGTTTTGCCATGTAAAATCTATTTTGTCTAGTATTTAGACAATAGTGCATTGGCACTCAAGGTATAATTTTA
>NW_005326337.1:0-1856 GCF_000412655.1 Myotis brandtii | reverse complement strand
CAAGCATTTCATGGGACATACTTACACTAAAAAACAATTTGCTGTTTTATCTGGAACTCAAAGTTAACTAGTACCCAGTACTTTTTTACTTATCATTTAACTTTTCATCCGGTATTTTATTTATTTGCTCACTCTGGCACTGGGGGCGATATAGAAAACTCTAGAAGAGCATGCTCACTGGCCAGCCACACTTCATGAGCCTGTGACAGGGTGGGGGCCGTCTGCGCCTCACCGTTTGTCAGCCTTGATGTGGTGCTGCTTCACCTCCTTCAGGTAGCGGCTCAGGTAGTGCTCCAGCGTGTTGAGGAACGTGCCATCTTTGTCCACCAACTGGGCAGCCCGGGGCTGGTTGGTGAGCCAGTCCATCACCGAGTCCAGCTGTTCCTGCTGGATCTGCTGCGAGGAACATGGCCATGGTCAAGGGACCCCTTCCTACCACTGCCCCAGGACCCTGCCCACCCAGCCCAGCGGTTACCATCTGCTCTGTGAAGACAGGCATGTCCGGGGGCGTCCCCTGCAAAGAGAGGAAGGACAGGCTCTCAGTCCCGACCCACCTGGTGCACTGGGATGGAGGGCTTGCAGCCACCGGTGGGGTCTCACCTTCTCAGTCAGGTTGTAGATGACTCGAGTCAGGGCCTCTGCGATGAGCCTTGTGTTGCGGGTCAGGGTTTTAGAGTCAACCCGGGACCTTCAGGGCGGATTTGGAAAAAAATCTATATACATTTGGAATCAGCATCATTTATAATCACCAAAAATCAAGAGCAACCATATATCTAATGATAATATAAATAAGAAAAGGCACAGCCTCCTTGGGCAGGGCGGGCACCTCTCCACACCTCAGATTCTGCTTTAAAATTTAGGGGGACCCTGCCCTCCTCGAAAGGCTGCCCAGCACCCATGGGGGTTATCTGCAGGTACAGAGAAGCTAGCCTGGCTCCCTGTGTCTGCCTGAAATGACTGGACCCTTCTGAGCCTCAGTTTCCTCATCTAGAACGTGGGTGGTCAGAACCTGCCTGCATGGGCTGTTGAAGGCAGTTAACACCAAGCAGTTAGGGTCAAATATCCCCCCCAAAGTCACACCCACCCGAACCTGGGAAGGTGACCTGATTTGGGGGTAGGATCTTTGTAGATGTGATTAGTTAGGATGAGGTTACACTAAAGTAGGGTGGCCCTACATCCAATGGCGGATGTCCTTCTAAGAGGAAAATTTGTGACAAAAGAGACACAGGTTGGGGTGATGCAGTCACAAGCCAAGGGACACCAGGGATCATGGGCAACAAAGACCCGAAAAGAGGAACGCTGGAGGCAAAACATCACTGATCCGAGTGGGTGTGAGATGCTGGGACCACCCTGGGAGGGGAGAGCAGCAGGGGGAGGTGGCTCACTCACTCTCCGGGCTCTGTTCCTCTTTTCCTCCAACTCTCCTTTGCTCTCAGCTTCCTCTGCCCTGGAACACCCTTGTCCTGACTCGTGTCCCTTGGTTTCAGTGCCACCTCCTCCAAGAAGCCCTCCAGCCCCAGGACCAGCCGATGCTCCCGCTGTGCCTATTCTCACTCTCTGGGTCTTGCCTGTCACCAGGCTGGGCTGAACCCCATCCAGGACCACCTTTTCATTCCCCCAGCTGATGCGTGTCCAGTAGCTAGGACGTTGCTCAGGGTTGGCCAATGAGAGGGCACAGGCAGACTGTCCCAGGCTCGGGGTTTGGCAGCCAATACCCCCAGCCCCACTGGGGGCTGCCATGCTAGCAGGGGGAACTAATGGGATGTGAGGTCCTAAAACAACGCAAGCCAGAGGTAGCAGCGCCACAGAGAAAAGAGTGAGAAAGTAGTTGGTGGGAGGGCTCCCAAGGAAGCATG
>NW_005326336.1:0-1855 GCF_000412655.1 Myotis brandtii | reverse complement strand
AAAAACAAAACAAAACAAAAACAAAACAAAACAAAAACCAAAAAAAAAAAAACCAAAAAAAAAATAAAATGAGTCAATAATGCCAACACACTAGAGACACCTTTGTGCCGGCTTTTGGCTGAAGGGCTTTGCCAGCACTGTTGCTCTAGGGCCAGCAAATATTAAGGGACGTCCTTCCTGCCTGGAATGTGGATTCTGATTCTAGTTCAGCTTCCTCTCCAGCTGGAGTTGCTGCTTCCTCACTAGTTACCAAGGACCAAACCCATCTCTAAGGTCATGACGGATTCTCCCCAGATAGCACCAGAGGAAAGGAAATTCCTTCTGTTAACTTCAACCCTGAGGCTGATTTTAGGGAGACATGTGCCTATGTGACCATGTGTCACCTTGGGCTCTTTGGTTCTGAGGTGTTCCATCTACATGATGGTGGTTTCTGATCTGAGAGAGAATGTGGTCATGGCGGGTATTTACAGAGAAAGGACAACCAGAGCCACATCTGGCTTCTCTAACCTTTGCTGTGAGACAGCCTTTGCCTGGAATGGATGTTCTTCCTTAAATAGTTTTGCTATATTGTATTCTTTTCCTGCAATAAACTGCAGATTTGTTATCATAAAACTTCAGCCCTGTTCCTTGTGAAATGATAAAGCTGGTGGTTTAATTATTCATGGAAGAATTCAACAAATACTTATTAAGAACCAGTTATGTGCTAGTCAATATTATAGTTGCTGAGAACATTAGCAGTGAATAAATGGACAAAAATCCCTGGTTCATGGCACTTACACGCTATGGAGCGTTATGACTCCTTGCTGTGCTTGATTTATATTAATGGAGTGTTTATGTGAGATGCAAATGGCTCTTTCCTAGTCATTTTGGATGGGTAACACCAACTGAATGAAGTGCTTTTTGACGACCAGTCTTACTCCACTCCACCCCTCTGTGCCCATCCCCTTCCTGAAGATGAGGAGGAGGGTTTAAGTTTTAAAACACACAAAGTCGAGGCTTAAATTCTCTGAATGTTGGTCTCTTTTAAGTAGTTTAGAGGTATTTGTTATCAGCATTATGTATCTGTACACAACTTATTTATTAAATTTAAAAAAATTGGTTTCAGATTAAATATGGCTATATTTACTTCTAACATCTTGCTGGCACTACTTAAGGAAATCAGAACTTTTCTTTGTAGCTAGAAAGGTAATCTTAGTTCTTGCACTGGTAGGTTTCTCATAAAATCTAAAATAATAAAATCCAAATTTAATTCAATGTCAAAAATTTGTATTGAATACCTTCTATGGGAAAAGATAGTATCTTCCTCTTATGAAGGTTAAAAGGCATTGCAAACATTAAACATTAGTGGACATTTTCAAGATAATGCCTAGATTTTATCAATAAATTGCTGGTATATATATCTTATTATATATAAAGCAACATTTTTAGTAATGACTCATATGTAATAGTGTGCAATGTGGTTTCCATTAAAACTCTAGTCCTCATCTGCTAGTAACTTTCTCCAAATTTAATCTTTTGGGTTGAAATTTTCCATGCCTGGTTTAAGCTCAAAGGCATTTAAAAATTATTTTTTTAAAGTTGCAGGGCAATTCCTTTGGCTATCATATATGCCTCTTCTAATTTCAATGCAGGCAAGAGAAAGAAAAAAAGGAAAGATTTGAGTACATGAGTATGGTATTTGTGTGTTCAACTAGAACCATAAAAGGCCTTATAGCCTAGATGTAAGATCATTTTATTAAGCTTGTTTCTTAGGTAACTGAAGCAGGCTCACTGTTATCTGGTATGCCTTTGTGGTTGCAGGAACTATTTCTTTACCTGATCCTTAGAAATTAGGTTCCCATGACATTTGAATTGC
>NW_005326335.1:0-1854 GCF_000412655.1 Myotis brandtii | reverse complement strand
GAGGCCTGGCCATGATGATTGGTGACTACGGGAGGGCATGACCTAAGGGCTGTCTTCACATCAGACCAGGAACCTCTGTGTCATGTAGTGTTTTGGTGCAAGTGCCACTGGCCACACCTCATTTCTACCTGTTCATTTTCACATTTGACACTTTGCTGACTTGTCTAGAACTTTTCTAGAATTTTATCTAGAGCTTTTCAGTTTCTGCCAACCTTCCCCTTTGTGGCCTCCGTGCATCACCTGTTTTTTCTGTGCTGCTCCCCCAGCAGTAACTGCTCCCTCCGACAATAACCTGCGCCTGCGTTACGATGTGTGTGTGCATCCTTGAGTAGCATTTGAGCCCCAGCTGCACACGTACTGAATTTGACTGGGAAAAGGCTATGACCAGCCTCTGCCCAGCTGACTCATGTCAGCGGCAGACCAGCCCTTCTGAACGCGGTTAGCAGAACCAAGGTTTGGAGATCCTGCTTCTGTTCCACATGCTTGCATGCAACCCCTGTGTCCTTTTCCCAGGGAGGTCTCCCCTGCTTTGTGATCTTCTGAGGCCCAGGACTGCACAGCACCTTATTCAACCAGCCTCTAGGTCTTGTGTTTTCAGACAATCCCATTTACCAGTGTATTGAAAGTGACACGTTTTTGTAATGGGACTTCCCCCTCCCAGTAAAGTCAACGTTCATTTCCTCATCGTTGCTCTGTTTTCAGGTTGTTGCCATAAAACAGATGACGAGGAGGCCTGTTCTGAGCAGAGTGTGTCTGTAGAAGGAGAGTCACAGGTCAGGGAGTCTGAGACAGCTCCAGCCGCTGAGAAAACACATTCCTGTGAGCGTTGTGTCTTGGTCTTGAAAGATATTCTGCACCTGACTGAGGGCCAAGCAGCCTACCTTGAGCAGCGAGCCTTCTTCAGTGACACATACGTGAGAGGCTTCTGTCTCCCTGCACACGTTCACCAGCAGCAGAGGGAAGCCCGGGGAGAGAAGGCCGGGAAAGGGCTCAGGGCCTCGTTTAGGACCTGGTCCACCTCCGTATCCATGGCGCCTTTCCCCTGTAGGGAGGTCGGGAAGGACCTTCCAGCCATTTCAGGCGGTTGCCAGCATCAGGCTTCTCCTAACAGTGCAGAGCCACCCAGTGGCGGTGAGAGTGGGCGGGGCGCTCTCAGTAGGAAAAGTCATCACGAGTCTGGTGGATGTGAAAAAGCCGCCCGCCACAGCCAGAAACTTGTTCGGCGTCAGAGTGTCTGCTCTGGAGAAGGGCTTGGTGACTGTAGCAAATGTGGGACAGGTGTTAGACAAACGTCAAGCCCCATTCAACATAGGAGAGTTCACACTCAAGAATGGCCTCGTGAGTGTAATGATTGTGGGAAGTCCTTCAGCCAAACCTCTGGACTCATTCAACACCACCGAATTCACACTGGAGAAAAGCCCTATGGGTGTAGTGACGGTGGGAAGTCCTTTAGCCGAAGGTCTTTACTTAAACACCAGAGAGTTCACCTGGGAGAAAAGCCATTTGAGTGTAGTTATTGTGGAAAGTCCTTCAGACACAGATCTAAACTCATTGACCACCACAGAGGTCACACTGGTGAAAGGCCTTATGAGTGTAGTAAGTGTGGGAAATCTTTTAGGCGCAAAGATCACCTCCTTAAGCACGAGAGATTTCACACCGGAGAAAAGCCTTATAAGTGCAGTGAATGTGGGAAAAGCTTTAGACGAAACTATAACCTCCGTCAACATAGGAAAGTTCACACTGGAGAAAAGCTATATGAGTGTCGTGACTGTGGGAAGTCTTTCATCCAGAGCTCTAGCCTCACTGAACACCAGAGATGTCACACTGGAGAAAAGCCATATGAGTGCAGTGTGT
>NW_005326334.1:0-1854 GCF_000412655.1 Myotis brandtii | reverse complement strand
CTAAGGGTCCCCACAAGACTTGCAACCAGGGGAGCAGGGAGCAGTGGCAGAGGATGCTCCTTGTGCCTCTAACTTCCTTTCCTGAGTCCACGCAGCCACTGCGATAGCCTGCTGGCTCACTGTCTCTCTGAGGGCATACTATCTCTTCCCACTCTAATAGATCTTGCCATTATCACTTAAAATCCTCCTGTGTATGTGCCCCTGAAATTCCTTTCCTGCATCACCAGAGAAGAATCCTATTTCCAGAATGTGCTGGGGTATCTGCCCTGGTCCCGGTCCTCCTCCGGTAACAATATAGGCCTGCAGATGCCTTCATAAATGCCAATCAGGTATATTGCTATCCTTGTACAATCAAACTGGGATCATGCACCCAATGTATCACCCTTCTGTCGACCACATCCGTGGCTCCCTTCAGTTAACAGATACAACACAGGCTCTTTGGGGCTGGTGAACAGGGCCCTGCTCATCGACCCTGCTTGTAATTTTGTAAATATTGCAGAGTTGGGGCATTGGGGTTTATCTCCTGTTGTTCATGTTTTCTGTGTTGTTCACTCCTCTGTCTGGTTAACTTCGACTTCTCCAGGCTCAGCTCATGGGTCACAGCATTTAGGAGGGTGGTCCTAAATCCCCTCCCCCTTCTCTGGAGGCTGCTTTAGCTGCCCCCGCCCCCCAAATGCAGACGTCTCTCTAGCAGCATGTACAGGAGGGCCTGCTCACCTCAGTAACCCCCTTGAGGCAAGGGAGACTGGTGCTGTCACCTGAGCTCCTAGTACCTGAGGCTGGCCTAGGTCAAGGTAGCCATTCCACAGACATTGCACTAAATGATGACTCCTCCAAACTCTACACCTAAAAAGTAGCTATGAACAAACAAACCAGAACCCCACCCAACCCCAACCACTGCACACACTAGTCAGCATCCCAAGATAGAATTTAAAACTGAAGGATAAGCTATATTCTGCAAGTGGAGGTAGTTGTTTTCAGAGATTTGAAGATCTCTAACATTAATCAGTCCTAAATTTAATGTTATGTTGTTTTATTTTCACCATAAAATCTTGCATGCACACATATTTCAGTAATGCATTTGGTTGCCGGGGAAACCAGAGGGTCTGTGTGGAGCGAGAGATAAGTGGTTTGGAGAGAACAGGCCTCAGAAATGTTTCTGGACCATTCTCTCATGGTGCAGGCATCCGCCCCACATCGCACACACCCGAGCTGCTGGAACTCACCCACCCCACGCCACTACCCTAGTGAGCCGACAGGGAGAAGAAGGTGACTCCAGCATGGATGAGAGGGCACAGTGCGATCATTTGTAGATGGGTCACACCAGTGTGTTTCCAGCTAATTCCATCAGCCACCGAGTAGTGCTTTGATGGGTTTCTTCGATGTAATGATGTTCAGACCCATTAGAAAAAGAGGAAAGAATAAAGTCGCTGGGGGAGATGGGATTTCTCAGGTCTCCAGGACTTCTCGGGAGGTGTCTGCACAGGACGTGGGCAGGTTTCCTCAACTTTGGCACTCTTGCTATTCTGGGCTGGATCCTGCTTCGTTGTGGGGGGCTGGCCTGAACACTGTGGGGTGGTTTGCAGCATCCCTGGTCTCTGCGCACTACATGCCAGTGGCAGATTCACCACCCACACCAGGTGTGATGAGAAAAATAGTCTCCAGAATTGCCAACTATCCCCTGGGGGGAGGGTGGCACGGGAGGGGCAAACTGGCCCTTGTTGAGAGCCACTGCCCTAGAGATTCACAGCAAGGAGAGGTCAGGTGTCTTAGCTCGGGCTGCTATAACCAAAAACCATTGCCTGTGTGGCTTAACCAACAGGCATTTGTTTCTCACAGTTTTAGAGGCTGGAA
>NW_005326333.1:0-1854 GCF_000412655.1 Myotis brandtii | reverse complement strand
GTTATAAAGCAAAGGAAGTGGCTAAATTTTCAAGGGGGATGTGGTAAGGTTAAATCAGTAGTGTTCTACTATAGCATGAGATTTGTATTTCCTCCAGATCAGTTCTAATCATACATCAGAAGAATGCCATCTATTCAGGAAGTATTAAACATGGGTAAGGTTACAGTGAAGAATTATTCCATGTTCAAACAGTTTCAGGGCAGTGAAAAGTCAGTTTCAATATGGAATGTATTATAACATGAGCACATACATCCAATCATGAATCAGAATAGCTAAGAAAACCCACTAATGGCAGAAGGCAGAAGGCTACATGGTGCCCCTACAGAACAGGCAAGTTATCTTTAAGGAAAAAACTTGGCTGAAGGACAGTGGAATGTTGAGCATGTGGGTGAGAAAATGGACACAAAAAACTGACAAAAGAAGATGACATTTATAATTTAATGAGTGAAAAGAATAAAGATAATTTACAAACCTCTGAAAATATGTGGATATCAAACATTCCTCATATTAAAAAATATATAAAAACAAAAGACTGACTGTTATCTTAGAGGACATGATAGATAATGAGGAACCAATTAAGATGCTATTGCCAGAAGAAACACTATTCTATTGCTGTTCATTTTGAATGGTATGGTTACTTTGTAATTTAATCATCTAAAAAAGCCTTTTTAATTTAGTGTATTTCAAGATATATAGTTTCTCCCTCCAGCCCTTGATTTTTCTTAGAGTTTATTTATAATAATACGTAGGGCATTTGACCTGTAGCATTTTCACAGTTTTCATCTTGCTTATTGCATGCTCATGGTATAATGCCACGTGGTTCTCTGTCCTCTGTGTTTCCTGCAAGTTGGCAGCTGGATCAAAGACTAGATCAGACACAGCTCCATCCCTTTTGCTAGAACAATGTGGTTGTAGAAGTGGTGTGTTTGGGGACACAGGCACAATGGGGAACACCATCCTCTGGGGCTCCAGTCAAGAGGAAGAAGAGATCAAACAGAGTTTGAATATCACTGTAGGAAAAGACCGAGAGAAAACACCTTCATCTATATACAACCATGAGATGCTTTCTGAATCAATGCTCACACTGCAAGTTGGCCAGCCTCATGAGGAGAAAGTCAGAGAGAGACCCCTGTGGTCCAGTTTCTCTGCTTTCCTGTCAGTGGGAAAGTTTTTAGTCTGTAAGGATCATGATTTGAAATACATATTTTTTGGTGTGCCTGGAAAGGAAATACAGATGAATTAAATATGACAAAACTGCCATCCCTTACTCTACTAGAAAACCACTCCGGAATTCTACATGTAAAAAATGTAAATGTTTGCAAGGAGTCTCTTCTTTTTTAAAAAAAATCCATTACTTTATGACTGTCAGCATATTTGAAAAATAAAGATCCTCTCCAACTTTTGAAGCTAACAGAATCTGTTTCTTAGTAATTGTGTCAGAGGTTTAAAAACTGTTGCTCTCAGTTTTTTCATTAACATTTAAGAATCTGTTTCTTTTTTCAGTCTGTCAAAGGCTTTTAACAAATTGGAAGTGTTGCTCATTCAGTTAGATTTTTTTCCCCCATGGATGAACATGATACAACAAATCTGTTTCGGTGTCTTTAAAATCAGAGTTTTGGCTTATTAAAATAGTTAAATATTGGTTGCTCTCTTTAAGGCTTTGAGATTGTCTTTTGAAATGGAATTACTCTTGTGTTTGCCCCATGTGGCAGGGCATTGGTTTCATAAGAAACAACTGGACCAACAGTTTTTCACATACTCAACTGCTCAGTGTAGAACTATTATAGCGCAATTAATGAATTGTGAATTGTTACTAAGGACACTCCCAACATAAAATGGTTCTAAAGGAGTCCC
>NW_005326332.1:0-1854 GCF_000412655.1 Myotis brandtii | reverse complement strand
GGGGTAAGTTATTTCACTCCCCGTTCCTCAGTTTCCTCACCTGCCAAATGGGGTGAGTGGTCGTGCCCACTTCACAGAGCTCTCGGAGGATTCCAAGAGAGGGTCCGTGGGAAGCCATCAGGCTAGTGCTGGGTGAGCAATGAGAACTCAAACACTGTTGGCCAGTCTCTCCACGAGGCACAAAACAATGAAGACCACTGAGGCTCGCGGGGAAGGAGGACTTCGCTCCAAGTCATACTGTGAGTGCTCAGTCCACGAGGCTGCCTCCTGCCAGGAGGGGGGTCCCATTGGAAGCAGCCAGGACTGACACCCGGCGCCTTCGTTCCAAGGGAGGCAGGAGGCCTTCCTCCCCCGTTTCTGTAAAATGTTCTAGAAGCAGCACAAGCCCTGACTGCGGCTCTTCTTGTTTTTACTGCTGTGACCTTTCAGAAAGCTCTCTGCGTCCTGCCTGTGCCGCCGCCACCATCTGAGAGGGAACTGCGCGAAGCCGCCCTCCCTGCCCTCCCACACGCCATCCCGTCCTCCCTCCCACCCCCTGCTGGCCCCGAGCACCTGCTCTGAATCCCGGCCCTCCCTCCGAGCCCAGCCCCCGACACAGAGACGCGGGGGCTGCCGGGTGGCGGTGGCATTTGCTCCGCTGTAAATTAGCTTGTCTGCGAGGCTGGAGAAATTGCAAAGAAAGAAAGTTGCTTAAAGTTCACTTTTGATTCCAGGGAGAGAAGCAGACGTTGCCAGGGACCTTTGCCAGCTGAGGGAAAGGGAAAAGGGGGAGCCATTAGCCCCAAACCATGGGGAGCGTCTCAGCGCAGAGAGGCATCTGTAGGTGACCGCGAGGAGGCACGCGGCCTGGGGACTCCGGCGGGTCACCAGCGCTGTCCTCGAGGCCCACGCCGAAGCTCTTTCCCTCCCAAAGGCCCCTAAGAGCCACCTGCCTGTGGGGTGGGCACCGTCTCTGCTGCCTCCCACCCTCCAGCAGGCCATGCTGTTTGCTCACAATGCTCCACCTGCCTCTCCAACGCATACACACCAGAGACCTGAGCTGGGAGCCACTTCCTCCAGGAAGCCCTCCCTGAAGCCCCTCCCTGAAGCCTAGCTTTACCCACTCTCACTGCCCGGTGGGGCTTGCCCTGCATTCCACGAGGGACACCTATTTCCACCTGATGATATCTCTCTGCTCCTTGGAACATCCCCGGGGAACCCCCAGGAGGACAGGTAAATTCTTTGGCACCTGGTCCCCTCCGGAGGACCCACAGCTCTCCCTGCACCCGGGAAGCCACCTGAGGGAGACAGTCACTCTCCGCTGACCCTGGATGGAAGGGGGGGTTTGACCCCAGAGAACTTGGTCTGGGCTGCAGAGGTGGCCAGAGCCAGTCCTGCTGGCCTCCCCGGGCCTGGACCCCCTCCTCCCCACCTGCCAAAGACCTCAGCCAGCACCAGGCACCACCTGCACCTCCCGCTGCTCCCCACCCCCCACCGTCCCCAGAACCTGTGGCTCAGCCTCGCAGAGAATCCTCTTGTGTCCCCGGCCTCCATCCTCGCCTGTCAGATCGCACCACCTCCCACCTGCACTCCTGTGAGAGCCCCACGGGTCTCCGCTTCATTCGTCAATTAGGGGTTATGGTTAGGATTATGGTTGGGGGTTAGGGTTAGGGGTTAGGGTTAGGGTTGGTGGTTAGGATTAGGGTTAGGGTTATGTTTAGGGTTAGGATTGGTGGTTAGGGTTAGGGTTAGATTTCAGGGTTAGGGTTAGAGTTATGGTTAGGGTTAGGGTTGGTGGTTAGGGTTAGGTTTCAGGGTTAGGGTTATGGTTATGGTTATGGTTAGGGTTAAGGTTGGAGGTTAGGGTTAGGGTTA
>NW_005326331.1:0-1853 GCF_000412655.1 Myotis brandtii | reverse complement strand
GGTAATTTATATCATTGCCACTCCTTTCAGCCCTGCCATGCCATCTTCTTCCCACTCTCAGCAAATGCCCTTGACTCTTTTTTCATAATGACCATGGTGTCCATTAGATGTGAAGTTCTTTAAATTCTCTCAGTCTCACTAACATCCCTGTACATTTCTATCCAATCAGGATTTCTCTGCTTCATTTTTGTTTTCTTGGGAATAATTTCCCTCCTCCCATCCAAAACTTGCCCGGCACCTCTGCTGTGGATGACAACCCTATCACCCTCCACTATCTGTCTTTATCCATATTTTATACTCGAGTCTCTCCCAACATCAAAACAAAGAACTAAACCCAATCTTATTACCCTTTTTAGCTAGGGCTCTATCTCACCACTCCTCCCCATCGAATTTATTTTATTGTTCAATTGCAGTTGACATTCAGTATTATTTTAGTTTCAAGCTCATCAAAATTATTTGTAAAATAATACACACTTTTATCTATCATTTCTTGTTTTCTCCTCAGTCTTTGTATTTATTGAATTTAGGATATGATACTAAAGTTTAATGGACACTTGCCAAATTTGAAGTCCTTTAATTTCTTCAGCTTTTGGTATTATTATTATTTCCTTATATTTTAAATTATCTCCTCCATCCTTTTCTAGGCTAGCACTCTACCTGTTTTTCCTCTGGTAAGAATGCACAATGGTGATATTGGGAAGGCAAAGAAAAAAGTTGAGGACATGACAATGTCAGGTGTTGCTTTGATATAGCGCCAAAGAATATAAACACATGTAAGCCCAGTGGGCTAGACCATTCATTTTAGTCTTGTTTATAAACTGTTGCTCTGATGTCTTCTTCTAAGTAACAGAAAAGGATGTGAAATGCCCGCTTTTAAATCCCTGTTTCCCTCAGCTATGGTAAATGCTCTACCCCTGGGAAATGGGGCCTGGGAAAAATAACCAGAAAGAAGAAAACAGTTCATCTTAGTCAAAGTAATGCCTTTTTGATCTCATGTGACCTTTTTGTGTGTAGCATCCACTCTCATAAGCAAGGTCAAAGAAGTGCATAGTGGTGTTTACAGGAAAGTACATAGCACCTCCACATTCAGCTAAGAAGCCAGAAGCCTTAATGTAGAAACTAGGGGTACCTGCCCAGGAGGCATCTTCCAATTCCGGGAAAATTTGACAAGGTTGTTTTCCAAAATTTCACATGTTCCTGAAGTAATCTATAACTTGAAGAAGCCAGTATAAAAGGTTAAGTAACTGTTTCTGGAAGATTTAAGTTGTCCACTTAAAAAAGGTCTCTATTCTTGCTTGATTTCCAGGCTTATTAATTCTGTGCCTCAGATTTTCCATAGATGAAATGAGAATACCACAACAGTACACACTTCAAAGTATTGGTGTGAATATTAGCATTGTAAATTTATTTGATTTGTTAATTACTATTATTACTTTCTAATTTCTGTAAACATCATTTTGGGTCTCAGATCCATAAAAAAATCATCGGAGAACATAAACTTTCTCCTGCTGATTAAATCAATTTATTGAAAGCACAACCACAGATAGGCAAATAAACACCTTTAATCGTACAAATGATGATAGACTAGAAATCAAGTCAATTCAGTTTTCTTATGACTTGCAAGCACATAAGAAAACTGCCTAATAAATGTGGAATAAATAAATTTTGTGATGCACTCAGTATATAGAATGCTTTATTGTTTTAATTATGGTGGCATGCGATTTGCAGAATTATCATTTGGTGCTGAGATTCCATGTTTATTCTGTTTGCATTAACTGCAGTTAGTAGTGATGGGAGTAATAATAACGGTAAGAGTGATATTTTTTATATATATATTTTATTGATTTTTTACA
>NW_005326330.1:0-1853 GCF_000412655.1 Myotis brandtii | reverse complement strand
TTCTTGCAGGAATCTTCCTGCAACAGGCCTCTAGTATCCTTATTGTGCATTTTTACAAAATTAAAAATTTTATACATATATTTTAGAACATATAATTTTGCATCAAATCATTAATGTTTTGCAGTTTTTTAGGCACTCTTGGTAAATATAATTATTGGACAAAAGCTTATCTCATGATTATATCAAAACGTATTTAATTTCTTCCAACATATTGGGCACATCATTTGTAACTTTTGTCACAAACTTTTAAAGCCCTTGATATGTATTGATAAGTGATTTTAAAACCAAGGTATAAGATTGCTCATTTCACTGTATCTTTACCAGCACTGTATAGTATTATCTTAAAAATGTCATTCTTAATTGTGTAGGTAAGAAATGGTATCTCACCTATAATGGATATTTTATTATGAGACTTTTCTCCCCAATAAATGTGCCTGGCATGCTCAATAAATATTTGTTGATTCAATTAATTCTCCTTTTTCATATGGATACAACTTTTGATAACTGGGAAGATGAAATCGCAGGGGTGGCATGTGCATGTGATGACCACGCTAAGAAAGACAAATAGCCAAGGAACACACACAGACCTGATGGGGCAATGTTCATGGGAAAGAACTCACCTGCAGGTATGTAGGTCCACAATGACTCACTGCATTCTAGTGTTTGAGTGCGATCTCAATTTGCTGGAAAGGGCTCTGACTCTTAGACTAGGATGCTTTCAAGTAGCATGAGCACCAGGGCAGAATACAATAGAATGAGAGCTGAAAGAACCCAGCCCTATCCTGAGGGCTCAGCTTTGGTGGGTGGCAATTCTCTATTATTATGCACATTTCTGCACATCTTGCTAGTGGGGTGCTGAGTGCCCTCTGTTCCAGACTGTCTTTTCCAGGATGTCAGTATACCAAACCACCTTGAGAGCTAGGGATTGTGTGTCCTTCTAGCACAAAGGGGTTTTGCTAACAGCCTTGGAAAATAGAACGGTGCCTGCTTCTGCAACCAAGGGCAGGCACATGCCTGTCCAGTATAGTAAAGACACGTCTCCCCCAGGAGTGGAGGAAATGCACGTTTATCTCTCATTATAAAAGAGTCTGGTTTACTAGCTCAGAGTTTCTCTCCTGGATCAAAACGTACTCCATGTGCAGCTGCCATGTGGCCCTCTTTATGTTCCCATGTACAAGTGAGGCTTGGGGGCCTGGTGCAAAGTGCTGATGCTTTGGCCTGTGCTATTGCTATAGCTAATAAACTAGGCTTCATTTTTGACCAAGGAGTCTCATGTCATTCTTCAGTACCCAGGAAATTGTGGTAACTACACTGCTAGCTTGCAAGTAGGGCAAAATCTCAGAACCTTCAGAGTCCTCAACAGTTGGGAAGTTAACCAGCCTCTCTCATGGCTGGGGAGGGAGCCTGGTTGCAGCTCTAAATCATGGTTAACTGGCAGCAATTTCTACCACATCAGTGTTCATGGTTGAGGAAGAGTAAGTCTTTCTCCTGCTACAAGAGAAGAGAGGCTGAGCCTAAGATTTGTGGTTAATCAGGGTGATGGTCTCAGCAATGGACTATAGCTACTGGCATTCTATAGAAAGCTAGGTTGGAGGGGGCCTGCTTTAGACAAGTTAAACCCTCAGTGCCAGGAATAATGGAAGATCACAAATAAGTTAAGGGTCTGGCAAATACTGGTAAGTGAACAGAGCTAGTGGGAAACCAGTGATTAAAGATGCTAGAAGGAGTGGGAATGTTGGATTAAACAGTCCTATAGTAGTCAGGAGTATTCTTTGAGAGCACACGAGGCAGTTAGTTGCAAATAAAACAAGATACACTTTTCCCTCTAAATTTTAAGGGAAATAGAGAATAGG
>NW_005326329.1:0-1853 GCF_000412655.1 Myotis brandtii | reverse complement strand
TGGGCTGAGACCCGCCCCTGTGCCCACCAGAGCCTCACACCCCACAGTTCCTTTCAAGGGGCTCAAATTTGTGCACTGGGCCCCTAGTTTATTATAAACATGTATATTTGCCTCATAAGAAAAGGGATTTATATAGAGAAAACAATGTTATTATTTTCCTTATAGTTCAAAACATATTGCATGGTAAGTTTGCTTCCCTAAGGAATCAGCCATACCTGTTTTATATTCAAAGGGTGACTGAATTATGGTTGAACGGAAGCACAGGAAAGTTCTATTAATAAACACTGCTTTGAAATACTGCCCTTAGTGGTCATATAACTTTGCTGCATTTTCCCATTTTAAAGCCGACACTGCAAAATTTTATGCAAACTGACAATCACTCTTTTGTCAGTTTGCAAATTTAAGTAATACAATACAGTGAGATTATATTTAGAAAATAGTTTTTCTGCGTAACTAATTTACTTTGCTTTCAATGGGGCTGGTAGACACACAACATTTTCTATTTTCCTCAGCGAGGGCAAGAAATACAGCTTTTAACATTAAGTCTGACAAGAGTTTGAGAGCCTAGAAATAGCAACACTGGGTCTCTTTCTCCTCTCTGTCAGTCACTTACTTCACACTGAACTAATCTCCTCAGCATAAACAAAATACACATCAAAGTCGGGGATTTTAGACAAAAGAAAACCTAAATGCATGATCTTTAAAGAGAGACTTTTGTGCAGAATATGTGATTTCCACACAATTCTCAAAAGTCCTAAGTGTTAATTAAAGAAAGATACTGACATCTGAACATAAGTGGCAATCATCTTGAATGACAACACTTAAGTGCCCTCAAAGTAATGGTCACAAATGCCTAGCATACTAATACACCGCATGGGAAATTTGTGCATCACTAAGCTTTCACTGATTTTGTTTATATGGCTTTTGGTTTAGGTTATAATATGGTCTGACAGTATAACATTGTGGAAAAGGAGATGCTATTTATAAGATTCCTAGATTACATTTTATATTTTGATTAGAAGCATAAGTGGCATTGTTGTCAGACGGTGAATGCTGCTCCTCCATAAACAGATCTTTAATAGGAAGAGGAAAATAGAGGAGAAAAATAACAAAAATCACCAGAGGCATTAGTTTAACATGTTTTGAGAGTGTAAAGAATTCTACTCTTGGGACATCTCATTTCAACTTCATAATATAAATTCTTTCCTATTAAATGTATCTTGATATGCATTTGCCCTCCTTCAAAACCCAGGGACACAAAAAAGGTTGTTAATTAAACTTTCATTGATTTTCTATTAGAAATTGAATAGATCCCAGAGCTTTACACATACTAGACCACAAAAACCTGGTTGACAATGATAACTACTGCATTTGAGATTCTAAGTCAGTGCTACGTCTTCTACTTTAGTGTGCCTAAGACTCACCTGGAGGGCTTGTTAAAATGGACTCCCGGGGCCCAGATTTGTGTCTGGACATGAGAACTGAATTTCCATAGACTCCTAGGTGATACTGATGCTGCTAGCTTGCAGATGACACGAGTAACACTGTTCTTGTCATCATCTGGTAATATTTATGTCCAGGTAGATTCAACAAATACCTATGTTAAATTCTGTTCTATTAAAACAAACAGATAGTCAGATTCAGCCTATAACTTTTCAGCAAAACTACCTTTCCTTATGTAAGTATCCAAGACAACTAGGAAATCTGAAGATGGTTTATTCTTCAGATTCACAATTCTAACCAAGTGTCTCAGTTCTATAATGTCCTTAGTTTCATCATAAAGATGAACTTTATAAAAAGTGAGAAATATATCCAGTATTATATAAAATGTTAGTCCCATGGTCACCAATGGC
>NW_005326328.1:0-1852 GCF_000412655.1 Myotis brandtii | reverse complement strand
ATAAAGTCATATTTTCCCAGATGTACCAATTAAACATCCCATTGTTATTAGTATTAAAACTGTATGATCATACCATATTTTAATGTTGTAAAATCCTCTTAGAAAATAAAAGAGAAAAACACTTTTCACAACTTTTAAACTCCATGAAATCTTGTGTTTGCATGTGAAAACATTGTGTTTTAACCTACCCAAATGCCTGAAGTATGCCAATGGCTCTTATGTATTATTCATGTCCTGTTGATGGTTATTAATGTACGTGGAATCAAAATAAAAAGTGCACTACCCGATCATTATGTTTGTGACATCAGACACTCTGTACCCTGGTGAATGTGTTTCTTAACAGGCTATCTTTACTGCAAGCCATTTTGTATAATTACTCTTTTAGGAAACAATTTGGGTATATTTGTATCTGTATCACTTAATATAACTCTGTAAACCCCCCAGTAATGCCCTGAAACACTCATTTGTAAAGTAACGTGAGAGATGGAATACAGGATTTTAGGGTGGAAATGGCTCTTTCACCCTCTGTTTATAGGAGTTGTTTCGACCTTGAGTCTGTTGCCAGAGTAAACACATCTGCAGCTCATATTCCACAGTATCTCAGGGAAGGACAGTCTCAAATTTTGTTAAAATACAGTGCTAATTACATTTTTAGCTTCCATGTGTTCCTTTGAGATTTCACAGACACATTTTAAATTTTCAGAAAAATCTTGAAGCTCACCTTTAATAAACTGGAGGGGTACAAAGACTGGACCCTAATAAATGCTTGAGGAAGCCATGTTCTCAGAGCCATTCCCTTACTGACACAAATCCTCACCAGTGAAGTCATTCCAGCAACTAAATTGGGTTACTAGTTCTACACATATTTCTTCCCTTTGTCTCCAAATAGCAAAAAGCAATGTTAATTCTTTTGTGTGACCATATTACACAAAGGAAATTAAAAGGAAAGAAGCAAAGTAGTGATATGTTAGAAGTAAAGTAAATCTCATTCATTCGTTAAGATATTAGGCTTTCTCTGAGATAGGTACTATGCTGAACACGAAGTATTAAGATGAAGAAGACATTGATATAATATAGGAAAAATATAATCTAGTGTATCTTCTTATGTTAGTTCCTTTAATAGTTTAATATCATATCCCCCTCTGAATAAATATGAAGCCCAGAAAATTTAAATACTACAAATACACATATTGAGGTTAATTGTAGATGTGAGGCTCTTTTTGCACACATCTGCTTTCTCTAGTTGGAAGAAACATTCATCTCCCATGGACTGTCTAGGGTATTAGTAAATAAATGCAATTCTCCTGAAGGTATTCAGTGTTCAAAAAAAAAAAAGACTAGAAAAGATATCATGGTTAATGTCTATAAAGATAAGGGTTAATGCTGTACCACATTTTTTATTATGACATATTTGAAATACATAAAATGTCCAAAAATAATACAGCAGACATTTATGTGAGCAGACAGTTAATTCAGGAATTTGGGAATCAGAATAGTATTGGTTTTTCCTATACTCAGAACCCTTGTCAATCAGTGAATTTCCTCTGCAAGGATGGTTGGGATAAGACTGGTGCAGGTGAGTGTGGGCCAAGCTGAGTAATGAAAGGTTGGGGACCAAGAGGTTGGGGAATAGTTTGGTTATGTGATTCCTTAATGTCACTGAAGGGAGATGAATTCAAGTAGCCAAAGCAAGCCAGGAAACACTGTAGTGAATGGAAACAAAAAAAGCATATGAGCTTGAGACCAAAAGGTAAATTTGAAATCAAGATAATGTGTAGAAGAAGTGAAGCTATACAACTCAAAACTATAAACAAGGCCCAACCAGCATGGCTCAGTGGTTGAGCATTGACCT
>NW_005326327.1:0-1851 GCF_000412655.1 Myotis brandtii | reverse complement strand
CGTTCAGTCAGACAGTCGGACAGATGGTCGGTCACTTAGCCATATATATATAATGTAGTTTAGGCTCAAAATTATACTAGGTTTCTCTGAAAAAATGTTTTTTCAAACTCCAAATTTTGTCTTTCTTGCAGCAGAATTTCTCTTTTTCTTTGGTCCTTAGCTGGGCTACTTGATGTCTTCCCCACACAAACATATTAGGAGTCAGTATTCAATTTAGGCAGACATTTTTATGAAAATTTGAGGCACCAGTTTATGACTCTTTCTGTGATTTTTTTTCTCTTCCATTTCAGCTGCTGGTTTATCCCAATCTCTCTTCTCTTATTCTTCAAAGAAGTAAGACTGGGCTTATTTCCTCACTAAAAAGTGGAATAAGTAAGGATATCAGTTGCTCACCATGACTGTTCCTTTAAGCCAAGTGTAGACTGCCATCCAGTGTCTGCTTACTTTTCATTGTTTTCCAATGCTTTCAAGTAGTTTTTATTTATATTTTCTAGAGGCTATAATTTTTATCTGAATGCAAGTAAGTATAAAAGAGTTTATTACTGCATTAGTTTGCAACATATACTTAATCTCAACTGGGAACAACTACTTCATTATGTGCATCTATGCCACATTTAAAAAAAACAACAACTATGACCTCAAATAACTAAAATCCACAGTCTAACCTATTGACTGCCATGAAATTTACCACATTTATAAATACCCTGTCATAACAGAGAAAAGTGGCTTAGCTGTATTAAAAGATTTCTCAGTGGTACCAAACTGTGAGCTACTGCTTTATTAATAACCTGTGCCACAGGACTGGTTTTGAATTTTAAAATAATCATGATTCTAGAAAACATTATTGGTTAGTTAGTGTGTTTCAAGTACTGTACTTAGCACTTTATCTGTATTATCGCATTTAACATTAAAAAAACTATATAATATGAGAGATGCTTGACCTGATTATAAAGGAGGATAATTATCCTCCTGTCCACAGTGTCATACCTAGTAAGTCGCTGAGCTGGTTTCCAAACTAGACCCTTGGATTCTAAGGAGCGTAGGCTTAAAAAGCCTGCGCATTGCAAAGAGCCTTAGAAGAACAGTCACCAGGGAGGTAATTGCTTATGATGACTGCAGTCTAAATGGTTTTTAATATCCTACCATTGAGAAACTCTTTGTCCCCTTTATATGTGACAAAAGGGTTATAAAACTGTAAACTTCACTTTGCTTGCTATATGATTGCCCAGCAAGTGGAAAGTCTTTTTAAGAACTCGTGAGGAGGAAATGATCTAGCACAAAATCCCTCATCAGCTTCACACAGAAGGCAAACGCTTTAGAACAAATGCATTTTGCTGTAAACAGTTCCATTATTATCCGCGATCCCTTCCCAGTGGGTAAAATGTTACACAGCCATACATTTGTATTCGCCATACACTTCTGATGAAACGTTAACATTGTTCAAAAGTCAAAAGGCCCATTTTTTGAATAGCAACTGGACAGAAATAGGTGACATGATGTTTATTATGTCTGAGGACAAAATACAAGTAATATTTAAATCTTGGTTATAAATGTTCTATCCCCAAACTTTAGACTTAGAGATGGAACCACAGAGATCAAATTGCCCATCTTGCTTAGCTGGCAGGTGAAGAAATTCAAGCTCAGAAAAGTTAAGTGGTTTATTTAGGGCCTCAGCCAATTATCGACAAGGCTGAGAATAGAACACAGGTGTCTTAAATACTTTTCTGAGGCTGACTTGAGACACTAGCATAAACATTTAATTAAAATTGAATTATTATTTGTTTCTCTTAATCTCAGCCAGAGATATACTCCCTGTGGCTACTACCAAAATCTTAAGTAGTCCTGAATTTC
>NW_005326326.1:0-1851 GCF_000412655.1 Myotis brandtii | reverse complement strand
ACAAAACACAAAACACAGTGGTTTCCTAGCAAGTAATCGGGAAATATTAAGCCAAGAGGTTCCACCTGGCCTTGCGGCAGCCCTGAAAAGCTGCTGTGCTGTCAGCTTCATGCTGTAGCGCCTGTGTTTGAAGCGTCCCCAGTTGTCCCGGGCCTGACTCCGAGAGAGTAGTACTTGATGAGAAGCAAGTGCAGTGTTAGAGGGTTCTCTGGCTGGGCTTTTGGGGGCTCATTCAAGTTGCTTCAGCAAATGGGAAGGAACACACACACAGGAACCCAGGAAAAGATGAACAACCAGATCTCGGGAGAAATGGAAGTTGGAGGGTGTTCATGACCCTTTGCTCTGGGGCTCCATTGCTATGAGAATGACTGCTATCGACTGAAGGTTTGTGTGCCCCAGCTCCCAAGTCGTATGTTGCAACCGAACACCCAAGATGATGGAACTAGGAGGTGGGAGGTAGTTAGGTCATGAGGGCAGAGCTCTCATGAGATGAATTAATATCCTATAAAAGAGGCCTCGCAGAGGTCCCTTGCTCTCCCACCTGGTGAGGACACAGCGAGAAGACAACTGTCTATGAGTCAACAAGCAGCCCCTCACCAAGCACTGAATCTGCCACACCCTGATCCTAGACCTCCAGCCTCCAGAACTGTGAAAAGTCAATATTTATGAGCATCCCAGTCTGTGGTGTTACAGCGGCCCGAGTGGACTCAGTGATTTTACAATTATTTCTCTATTCACTGTGTCAGCTTTTCTTTCTCAATCCACGAGCTTTATACAATGCGACATCATATCAATTTAGTTATAGATAGGTATGGATATGTGTAATAAGATACTAAAATACAACTCTTTCTCCCTCAGTTTGGACTGAGAACCCAAAAGCTTAGCACAAAGCCATAGGTACAAAGCAACCCCACATTCCAGAGTGAGGTGATAAACCATCTATGCAGGACTTGCAAAGATCTATGAACACCCATTCTGCAGCCCTAAGCATATCAACCACCCTGAGAATATTAAAGGCTTGAGATCGAAGTGGAAGTGGTGTTGATTCTTTATTTTTTTTTGGGGAGGGGGGCAGGGGGCAGAGTTGTAGAAGTGTTATAGAAGAGGAGAGAAGCTTACCCTTCACATTAAACCAGTGATTAGATATTTAAGGGACCACTTGGAGAATATATTAGACATTACTAGACTGGTGCTGAACCTATGCCTCTAACAGTATCAAAAGCAAGAGACTGTGGCTGACTAGTTAGTGCATTGTCATAGAGGAGTAGAGAGAGCTGTACCCTCATCATGGTAAGAGGGAAATGCTGATAGAAGCCTAGAATAGAGATGGTGGCCTGGGGCTCTCTATAAAGAGACCCTGGCCCTGAAGACTGCTTGGAAGAACTGAGGGGCCCCAACAGGAGGCCCAAAAGGATTAAAGGACCTGGGTACTAAAGTATACCCATGAGCTAAGGGAGGAATGGCAAATGGGCAGCCACCATTAGAAGCTGCCATCAGAAGACTCCAACAGGGACAAGAAACATAAGACCCAAGAGGATAAAGTCAGCTTTAAACATCCACTAGGCCAAAAAATACCAGCACCACACTACAACAGTCCCCACCAAGTAAGACTTTTTCTGCTCTTTACATCTCCTCTCTCCTCCTGAGCAACAGTTTTGGGGGGGTCAAGAGGTAGCCTATTGAGGGAGGGGAAAGGAGATGTACAAGGTGAGTAAATAGAGGATCAGCTGATCACAATCCTTCCTGCCCCCTTCAGCTTCTGATGTGAAGGAGACCAGTACTGAGGGAGAGAAGGCTTCATATTATAAGAAATTTGATAATTGAGGTTTTAGGAAATAAAGAGGATAACTT
>NW_005326325.1:0-1851 GCF_000412655.1 Myotis brandtii | reverse complement strand
TGTGGTTCCTAAGAGAAAATGGGGCCCCGACCGGTGTGGCTCAGTTGGTTGGAGCACCATCCCGTGCACCTGAAGGTTGTGGGTTTGATCCCTGGTGGGAGCACGTGCCAAACATCAATGTTTCTCTCTTTCTCCCTTCCTCCCGCCCTCCCTACCTCCAACCCTTCTTCCCACTCTCTAAAAATCAACAGAAGAATATCCGAGGTGAGGATTAACAGAAAAAAGAAAGAAAAAGAAAACGGGGTTCCAGGTAGCCTCTGAACTGCCTATCCGGTGGGCATTCTCTGCACACCTGTGATTCGAGTACAGCATTTCCTCCCTCCCACCTGCTCCTTCCCCGCCCAGACTCAGGCAGGGCCAGTCTGCTTGCATGATGTGGTGAAGTTGACGTGCGGTCTCAGGAAATAGGCAAAAATAATATTTCCTCTCCCTCCTCGGTCCACGAGGTAAACCTCCCTTCACACCGAAATCGTTTTTGTTCACTCACAAATGCTTTGTGAAGAATGAAAAGCTCTGTGCATCTTTATCTCCTTCAAGTCTTAAAGCAATGTCACCTCCTCCATGAGGCCCTCCAATCTAAATTACAAGAACCTCCCGTGTCACCACTCCGTTTGTCTGTCTCCTCTCTTCTTCCTGTGTTGCTCTATGGTATTTATCACAAGCACACTTAAAACTGTCATTTACTTATTTCTGTTCTATCTCCCCAACTGAAACGTAGGTACCGTTGTGTGCTTCCCTCACTGCCGATTCCCCGGCACCTGGGATGGAGCCTGCACGTAGACGTGTATTTCCGGCTTCGCTGCACGAAGCTCCTTCCTCACTGAAGAGAGTGAGACAAGCACACGTCTCCGAATTGTCCCTGTCGGAGTCCCACCTGCCTCGACGAGCTCTTTCGTGCTAACCAGGTAGGTGTGAGGAGAGAAACCCTCCGAGCACGGCACCCGGTGTGAGTGAGAGAACAAAGGAACGCAGCAGCCTTTGTCTGTGGGAGAAGGGAAACAATGACGTCATGGACATGCCCCCCAGGAGCTCAGGGTCCCCGATGACTCCCATCAGGCACAGGTGACAGTCATTCACCCTGTTGGTCCACGACCACGCCCAGCATCCCGAGCTCTGGCACAAAGAAAACGAGCTACAGATCCTGGACGAGCCTCGCTCCGGGTAACCAGAGACCCCCTCCCCGTCCTCCCACCACCGCCCCAACTCCAACCCAGAAAGCAGCAAGAACCAGGAAGCCGAGAGGGGGAGCGTGGCACCCCCACAGGGTGACCTTGAGTCTGTTCTGTTTTGTAAAATAATCTTTCCTGAAATTCACTGCGTTCACTGTCATTAGTAAGCAATTACTTATAGCACAACGC
Source organism: Myotis brandtii (assembly GCF_000412655.1). NCBI lineage: Eukaryota > Metazoa > Chordata > Mammalia > Chiroptera > Vespertilionidae > Myotis > Myotis brandtii. The sequence continues at coordinate 493 of NW_005326325.1, read as the reverse complement.
TGGCTGTTGGCAGCATCCCAGGGCCCCTCACGCTGCCTCGAGAAACTGCGAGCCCGGAACAGGATGAACACGGCCGCCTGGTTAATAACAGCCACCTGGTCGAGGAGACTCGTGCGCAGTGAGCGACCAGAAGATGCTGGGACTGGACGGCGCAGAACAATGCAGGACGTTGTCTCTGCGTCTGCCTCGCTCCCAGGACCGGAGCTTCATTCTTGTCTGTCCCCCAACATCTCTCTACACGGAGCCTAACGTATACCTGGGACTTCAAGGTTTTATGAATAAATAAATGAATCATGGGTGAAAACCAGAATTTAGAACAAAGGAAGAAGAACATATTATAATTACCTGATGTCCCAGAGATTCTAAAGGCCCCCAAACCCATGCAACTCGGACCTCACGCCCAACACTCAGCCACCACCTCCTGCTGAAGTTCCCCCCAATCTCATCTTCATCACACGTGCAGGAGGCAGCCGACCCATGATTATCTCTCATC
>NW_005326324.1:0-1850 GCF_000412655.1 Myotis brandtii | reverse complement strand
CTCTGTTTGGCGCTACCTGTCCATCACCGCCTCTTCCATGAGAGACGCTGAGCCACTCTCGTGGGGATGCTGAGGAATCACTATCGGTTGGGAGAACAGATAACACACCAGCAAGACCCTGGTGATGGCACTAAAACCACAGCGCCTCGTTCAAACCCGTAACGATAAGGCTCGTCCCACTGGTGATCCCCGGTCGAGCCCGGTTTAATGAAATGGTCTGCCAGTCGCTTCGCCTTGTGATGGTGGAATTCATGCTTCTTACTTTGGCCTGTTCCTTTCCCCCCGTGTAGATGCCCTGAACCTCCGGAACCGGCAGGTCATCTGTGTGACGCTCAAGGTCCTGCAGCACCTGGTGGTGTCAGCGGACATGGTGGGCGAGGCCCTGGTGCCCTACTACCGTCAGATCCTCCCCATCATGAACATCTTTAAGAACATGAACCGTGAGTGACCCCGGGAGGCGGAGTGTCCTCAGTCTGAAAAGAGGGGCGTGGTTGGAGGCAGGGTTCACTAGCGACCCGTCAGGATGTAGCATCAGCAGCAAAATCCTTTGCGGATCTAAATGGTGCCCCTGCCCCCCTCCTCCCACTCCCCAGGGCAGCTGGCAAATTAGCAGTTTCGGTTCTCATTCCTCGCACGCGCAGCTCGCTCAGTCAGTACAAAGGCACCGGAGCAGCTCTGTGATCTTCCAATAATTGAGTCGTAAAGTGTTTTTAATAGTTTTTGGAATACATTAGTAGGTTTTGAGCGTGTCCTTTCTCTGGATAGTACTCCTGCCTTTAGATACTGCCTGTTAAAACTGCAGTTTTTATTGATTTAAGATGAATTTTTAAAGCAATGGTATTAAATTCTGGTGCGGGTGGTTTGGTGAGTTTTAATAGATGTCTTCCATTTCTAAAATAAGTAGAACACTAGATTATTTGTAGCTGCGTCGTGATGGTGAGTGCTGTGTAAAGTATATATGTGCTGCTATGTTTATTTTTTAAAATATTGTTGGGTAAGCTCTGGCAAGCACCGAGGTGTCAGGGGATCTGCTGGGACCGGCAAGGCATCAGCAGCCGGGTGGCCTCTGGGCAGGAGGGGGCTCACGCCGGCCCACGGAGCGTGTGAGCTCCCTTCTTGCCTCTGGAATCGTCTTTCACTCGCTCACTCTGAAGGCCCACACTTCCCAGCAGGGCACACGTCAGAGCCACAGGCAAAGCCTGTGTCCAGGGAAAGAAGCTGGTGATGTGATGGAGACTGCGGGCAAGTGTCCCCACGCCATCTCTTCTCACTGTACCAACAAAAACCACACACGGAACCACGAGGAGGCCCTCCCACGCACAGTCCTTCTTTGGAGGCAGCGTGTGTTGTGTTATTCCTAGATTTCTCTTCAAAGTCTGCTTCGTCAGGCGGCCTATTCGGGAAACCATGGCGATGGCGTCCTCTCAGCTGCCTTTCAGTAGCAGCACCTGTGACGTGTTTCCTGTTAAACGCGGCGGCAGAAGGGCCTCCACGGGGCTACGGGACTTTCAGAATCTGAGGTGGGGTGCGTGACAGCCATTCCGGAACTCCCGGCTTTGCGAGGGTAGGTGGGCGTTCAGATGACACGGCTCCTCTTCGAGGAAAATAAGAACTGGGCATTAGTAGTTGTGTGTCTCAGGTCTAAACTGCAAGCTTCGGTAGCAGCATTTTGACTGTAGGGAAAATACTCGTCAACATTCTTGATTCAGAACTATGTTATTCTGAAAGGTGTCATCAGATATCCAGGGAGTTAGGGAATGAGTCCACATGTGCATATTGTTTAATTATGGTTCGTAAACGAAACCCTAAGGACATCCATTATAGATGCTAATTAACAAGAGAGAGAGAGA
>NW_005326323.1:0-1847 GCF_000412655.1 Myotis brandtii | reverse complement strand
GGGGTTGGCATTAACCGAGGTGGGAAGACTGTGGAGCAGGTCTTGCTTTCAGAGAAGTTGAATGTGAGATGCCTGTGGAGCTCCACATGGAAATGGCAGTGGGAGGGGAGTTGTTGGATAGGTGAGTCTGGGTTCAGGGACAAGGTCCTGGCAGGAAGTTTAAAACTGAGTTCATCAGCATGTGGAGGGAATTTAAGCCATGAATCACTAAGGAAATGAAGGAGGACAGAGAAAAGGCCCAAACAGAGCCCTGGGCACCCCAGTCTTTAAAGGTCTAGAGATGAGGGAGAACCAGCAAAGACGGCTGCAAAGAAGCAATCACAGGGTTCGAAGGAGGAGCAAGAGGAAGAGTGGTGCCCTGAAGGCCAAGATCCAGCAGAGAGCAAGCGTGATGCCGCCTTCTGCCTTCCCACTTTCACTCTCAGATGTTTCTTGAGCTTGGAGATGACTCCAGTGCAGACTAGAACTCCTGCTATTAGGGAGGGGCAGGGACAAGTAAATCGACAATTCCTGTACAGTGTGATAAGAATGGGGGAGCACTTGTGCTAGAGATGGGGTTAGACAGCTTGGGGGTATCCAGTGTGGCCCCAGAGGGCCCAGGGAACAGTTCTCATGGAGGAGAGTCAGGCAGGCTGAGACTCCATGTGGATCATGGGGTGGAGATCACAATGGCTTCATGGGCCAGGGGTGAGCTCTAGATTTCCACAGGAGAAGGTGGAGTGGGCAGGCAATCCCTAGCAATTTGTATAAATGTCACAGAGAATGGTGGGCGGCCCATTTGGGTTGGGGACTCTGGCCTTTGGGGTTGCTTGGAGACACGGAGGGGAAGAGGTGCAAGAGAGGCCATGAGAACCTTTGACCTCAAAGAGACAAAGCCTCACAGTGCAGGGTGGGAGGAGGTTGGCTGGGGAGGATCAGGGAAGGTTGCCAGGAGGAGGCGGACTTTGAGGAATGTGTGTGTATTGAGTATGCCCAGATGCATGGAGAAGCTTTCTTGGCAGAGGAGACCATCCATGCAAAGGTATGGAGGCAGACGCTTGCAATATGTATCCAGGAAGCAGAGCCTGATCGCAGATGAGATTAGCCAGATCTTTTGGAGTCAGACCCAAAAGGTTTCATCTCCTTGTTGCATGGTTACTGGGAAGCCATTACAGGTACCTGAGCTGTGGAGGGACACAGTGGGATCTGGTTTTAGGAAGACAGGTCAAGCAACAATGTACAGGGTGAATTGGAAGAAAAGGGAGGGGCTCCCAGAGGTAGGAAGATACCCAGGCAGGTGCACACCCAGGTCAGGGGTGGTGATGACCTACCTCAGCAGTAGACACAGGTCGGTCCCATGTGACTCTTTTCCTCTAAGTTGGGCCAAGGGTTTGCAAATTGCAGTCTCAAGACCAGACTGCCCTGCAGGGTGCGGAGAGGCCAGAAATGCAGGAGTGCCACAGAGGACTTTGTGTAGGAGCGGCCCAGGGCCAGTTGGAGGGAAGGAGGACCACACTTCTATTTACTAGTTAAGCTCACATGGACCCAACATCTTGGGTACTTTCTGTCCACTGCCTCCATTTAACCCTCCCTGCAGCCTTAGGAGGCAGGTCCTGCTGTCATCCCATTTGCAGATGAGGCACATGAGGCTCAGAGAGGTACAAAGCTAGTATGTGATGGAGCCGTTTTGAACCTCCATCTCCCTGGTTAGACCAAGGTTTCAAGATGAGCTAAGGGACCACAGAAATAACCAAGGAGCTGATTTTTCAAGTACTTGCTCTGTGCCAGGCACATACAAATGTCCTTATCAGGTGTGTATGATGCATTTATCCAGGCTCAGGAAGCTGCCGTGTGTCCCCAGTACCCTA
>NW_005326322.1:0-1847 GCF_000412655.1 Myotis brandtii | reverse complement strand
TACTTTGATCTGGAATCCAATGGTGACCTCCCAGTTCATAGGTCAATGCTCAATCACTCAAGCAGGCCAGGCTTGAGGCTTTTTAGTCTATGTCTATTGGTATTTCCAAGTTGCCAGTTTCTCTAATGTTCTGTCTGGAATACATAAGACAAAACAAAGCCTAGGTCCTAAGGTCCCCAGTCAGTCTACTTTCTGTTCTTCATCTTTTAACATCTTCTTTTATTTATTTTGTATTTAATGTTCAATGCTTTTAGTTAGCAAGAAGAATAGGGAAAAGGTTGTCTACGCTCTTGTCCTGGAGGCAGAAGTCTTTTACAACTTTGAAATGATGTCCTCTCCTGGCCTCATGTGAAGTGTAATTAGCACACAACTTTAACTGCACATCATCTTGTGTGAGTCTTTCCTCTTGTTTCACACACTTTGCCTTCATAAAAGGATATTTGAGAATGAATAAAAGAATATGTAACATCAATGCTCATTGCAGCTTTTACTTTTTAATAGTCTAACAAAATTAATTAAATATCTATTAATACAGGACATATATTTTCCTTTCACACAAGGAAATTGTACGCAGCCACTTAAAATGAAATATAATTTTATGTATAAAACCATCAAGGATATATTGTTATGGCATAAAAACAATGAGCTTGCATATTATTTTTTTAATTTTTATGCTTTTCTGTTTAAAATTTTTTCTTTTTTTTAAGAATTAAAAGTCCATGTCCATGAGTTCTCTCTCTTTTTTTTTCATATTTTGCTCAATCCCTCCACCTCCAACCAAGACCCTCCCCACACCAGAGCTTAACATTTTTTAAAGATCTTTAAAAATAAGTAAGTGATGTTTCAGTCCAATAAATAAGAAATGTTTTAGTTTTTCAATAGCTATGCTCTAAAAGCAATTTCATATGGCTTATCCATTTGATATTCACAATATGTATAGCCAGGGAAGGCATTATTCTGAATTAACTTCTAGTCCGACACAGTTTCTAGGTACCACAAACTTTTCTATATAACTCTCCTGGGTTCCCAATGCAATCATATTTGCCTTTTTATAATCATCTATTTGAAAAGCATCCTATGATGTAAGATAAACAAATATGACATTGCATAGAGAATCAAAACTGCACACTTCAGCGGCCTAATCTTCAGAGAACATTTTCAAGAAACAGGTGTTTCTTCTTTTCTATGTACTCGACATACACAGCAGATAAACAGTCTTAACGTTTTTAATCACAAGGTCTATGACATATGACTTCTCTACTTCAAAGTACTCTAATAATAGCACATGCATAGAAATATAGTGCTCTGAGCAAAGTAAACAAACACTTTTCTCTCCTGAGAGGGATCAGATGAATCCGCTTATGTCAGATCTCTCCCAGAATTCCATTGTTGTCTCTCCAAACAGGCTTTAAGGAAAACCACCAAATCTGGGATTGGGAGCTTTTCTCAAACGTGTTTCCTTTAAAAACACAGGGAAACAGGATTTTTGGCCACAGGAGGTCAAGGTCAGCAATCTAACAGAAATGGTCCTTTTGAACTTCCTTTCTGAGAAACGCATTATGTTATCTGAGGAAAGTTGTTACATTGAAAATCTCTGCTGACACTCAAGTGATGATCAATTTTGCACAAGGAATGATTTCAGGAAGCATACCTATGAAATCCACAAATCAGTCTAATGATACTAAAATGTAAATTTCCAAGACAATGAGAACAGTATAAACTCAGTGAGGACTGGAACAGTGTTTTAGCATTTTTGTGTGCTCCAAAAAGTACTGTACAGTGCCTTACACATAATAAGTAATCAATAATTATCTATTTAATGAATGGTATTTTTAACAATAAAAAAA
>NW_005326321.1:0-1846 GCF_000412655.1 Myotis brandtii | reverse complement strand
TGTCACATATAAGGACCCTTGTCGTTGCCGTCAGCCCACCCGATGATCCAGGACAGTCTCCCCATCTCAACATTCTTAAAGGGGGACGTCTGCAAAGTGCCTGTGCCATGTAAGGGGACATAGTTACAGGGCCCAGGGATTAGGGGTGGGCATCTGACAAGGGCCCTCATGCAGCCTCCCACATCAGGGAAGCCACCCTGTCCCCTGGGGCTTCTCTAAAAAAATGTGAATATCAAAGTACATTTTCTAACTTCTTGTTTTATTTTCAGATGCAGAGAGAACTTGTTTATGCAAGAGGAGATGGCCCTGCGGCCTCTCGACCTGGGTCCACGGCGCACCCAGCCCACGCCATTCCAAATTCTCCGCCCTCCACGCCCGTGCCCCACTCCATGCCTCCCTCCCCGTCCAGAATTCCTTACGGGGGCGGCCGCCCCATGGTGGTCCCCGGCAACGCCACCATCCCCAGGGACAGGCTCTCCAGCCTGCCCGTGTCCAGGTCCATCTCCCCCAGCCCCAGCGCCATTCTGGAAAGAAGAGACGTAAAGCCCGATGAAGACATGAGCGGCAAGAACATCGCGATGTACCGAAACGAGGGTTTCTACGCGGATCCTTACTTGTACCATGAGGGGCGCATGAGCATCGCCTCTTCCCACGGCGGCGCGCACCCGCTGGACGTGCCCGATCACATCATCGCCTATCACCGCACCGCCATCCGGTCGGCGAGCGCATACTGCAGCCCGGCCTTGCAGGCGGAAATGCATATGGAGCAATCCCTGTACAGGCAGAAACCCAGGAAATACCCGGACAGCCACTTACCCACTTTGGGCTCCAAAACGCCCCCCGCCTCCCCGCACCGCGTCGGCGACCTGAGGATGGTGGACATGCACGCGCATCACAACGCCCACGGGCCCCCGCACACCCTGCAGCCGGACCGGGCCTCGCCCAGCCGCCAGTCCTTCAAGAAGGAGCCGGGCACCCTGGTGTACATTGAAAAGCCACGGACCGCGCCAGGACTCTCCGGCCTGATGGACCTCGGCCCTCCGCTAGTGGAGAAGCAAATGTTTGCTTACAGCACCGCTACGATCCCCAAAGACAGAGAGACCAGGTAAGGGGGGGAGGGTGGCGAGGGTGGGCTGTGCCCGCGTGTTGATGAGCGCGGCTCCTCAGAGATCAGACCAAGAGAACAGATGTCAGCCGAGCATTGTGCCCTGCGGATGCTGCGGCGGGCTCAGCCGAGGCTCAAAGGCCAACCTTGTCTGCGGCCTCTAAATTGTTGGGGGTCAAGTAAGGCAGACCCACGGCCCTGCTCAAGAAGGGCAGACACACCAGGAGTGGTCAGTGCAGGCTCCTGAGCGTGGGTCAGACCGCGTCATCCATAACTACATCTGAATAATTTGGAAGAAAATTGTGGTTAGCAGAAACCATTCAGACCCAGAAATCCAGAGCTCAAAATAACAATCCGCCACAGAAAAGAAGGAGTGAGTGGTCCAAGGTGTAGCTGTTTAAAGTGATGATTTGTGTTTTTCCTTGTGTGGTGAAATTTTGTTTTCTCATCTGGTTTGGGGAAATGGAAAGAAGGTGTTACTGGTTGTCATCGAGAGTGATAAAACATGAATTTGCATAAAATAGGATGGTTTAGATGTACTGCTCATTCCAGAGTGATACTGAGATCAGCAAAATTATCTGGTGAATGACACACTCTAGCCATTTTAATTTCTGTTTTAATATACATATTATAATTTGCCAGTCTAGAACCTTCCTACCACATTTTTAAAACTCTCCAAAGTTCATATAGTAAAAGAAAAGCTAATTTTGATAGAGCAGTGGTTCTCAACCTTCCTAAAGC
>NW_005326320.1:0-1846 GCF_000412655.1 Myotis brandtii | reverse complement strand
TGAAGGGGAACATTCTAATTCCTCCTTCCTACAGATATTTAGAGGTCTGCACACCAGTCAACCAAATAGTAGGTGGCACCTTTTGGGGGGAGCCGTTAGACTAAGAGAATGAGGAGTAACCATTGTACTTCAAGGCCTGGCACAAGATAGACACTCAAATAATGTTGACGAAATAATAAACTTTCTATGTATACTTATCAAACTGAAAGAATGTTGTACCTTGAGTTCATGGAGAGCCCACCATCTGCAAATGGTAGTTACTTAGTAAATATAGTAGAATTAACAGACCTATAAACCCCCATACATTTGTAGTGGAATTAACAGGTCTATAAACACCAATACATTTTCTATGGAGGAAGTTGATATAAAAGCTCAATCAATCCCAATGCATTTATTTATTTTTATTGAGCAACCCATGTGTTTGACTCTATGAGTAACCCCCAAGAAATACAAGGCCTACCTCCAAAGAGTTAGTTGTGGCAGAGATAAAACAGAGACGATAAGAAGCAATCAAATCAGAGCAGCATATTGCTTTAACTAATTTAGGGATTAATTAACATTTATTTTTATTTTTTAGAGTAATTCATGCAAATGCATGTATTTATATTTCTATATAAACTGTCTAGAAAACTTAGAATCTCCCATCCTAACCCATTCTTTTTTATTTCTGAACTGCTAATGTTTGATTTGTCAATTTTAATATCTATTGACTTCCTTATATGAAAAATGAGATTTAAGCCACTTACATTAATCTCCTACTCCCATTATCCCTTTAGATGTTTGATGTTTGTAACATTATTTTGTCCTTTTATCAATTATCTCTGTAACTGCAAATAATTTCTTACAATAGGCTCTCTCAACTCCATGCTTTGTAAGATGTTACTATTAGCCACTATTCTTCCTTCAGCATCCTTTCTTCTGTAAGCTAAACTTTTATTTCTATATTTTCAAGATTGTTGGTATTTCTATTTTGTCATTCAGCCATAACAATGGCTTCTATATTTTGTTATAGGTTTTCTCTAAAAGTTGAAAATTGATAAATGGCTTTCATATTACAATTATTTTATAAATACTTGTTCAATGGAAAGCCAGGTAATAACATAATAATATGCTATTACCTGGCTTGGTAATATGTATTTTTCTCTATAGATCCCACATCATGAGTCTTGGATCACTCAGGAGAGAATGCTCCTCATATCAGGTCAAATAAATCTATCCCTCTCAAACCCTGCATTAAAAAAATGCATCAAAATTTGTTTTCTATCTCTACTGTCTTGTTTAGTTTACCTTATAGTTCACCTATAAAATGTAGTTCTTCCACAGCCTCCCACTCCCGAGTTTCTAACTGCCTTTGTCTTTTTCTTACACTATTTCCTTTATCGTCATATTTTCAGTTATTTATAGACTCAATTATAAAATTTATTCAGTCAAGTCACTGTTTCTTTAAGCTACTTCCAGAAGCATCTAAACTTTTTTTTAAAATAAATCTAAATTGCTCCTCAGGTCATTTGTACACCTGTCATTTGGGGACCTCCCACCACTTGCTCTTCCTTGCTCTTCTGAGTTGACTCCACTGTTTTCTACATCTGTGCCTTCTTCTTTCTGGGTTTACTCCCTCGCTGAGTACAGTATTCCATGAAACTTCAAATGCACGAGTACACATCATATAAACTTTCCAAGTGCTCATACCATTAGAAATACCTTTAATCTATTCTCACACTTGACTGATACTTTGGAGAAGTATAGAATTCTAGGATAAGAAAAGTTTCCCTCAAAATTGTGAAAGCATTGTTCTATCATCATCTACAGAATGGAGCTCATTCAATACTAGGAGAATTAACAACAG
>NW_005326319.1:0-1846 GCF_000412655.1 Myotis brandtii | reverse complement strand
CTTCAGAAAGAGTGTGGGTTTTCTAGTGCAATTTTAGTTACCACCATCGTCCCTACAGGGAGTTGGAGTTTTTATATTTTTTCCAGAGTTTATATTTGCTATCTGTGGGAAAATCGGTTCTACTGGAACTAACTTGGACATTACCAGAGCAAAATTCCACATTTCACTGAAGGATTTTAAGCTCTAAAAAATAAATTATAAATCAAAAGTACATTATCTCACAATAAAGGGCAAGCCTTTTGAGATATATGCATCTCTATTAACAATTGCCTACACATTGTTTTTCATTTTGTCACAAACCTATGGAAATTTCATCTGAGATGGATACAGAAGAATCAAAGAAGCAATTTGGAAATGACTCTGAATTTGCAACCACTTGAGACTTCCCCAGCAGGCCAGGATCCTCTTTAAAACAAAAGGATGAAATTATATTTGAAGAGTATCTTCTCAGTGTCAAGCTCTTTGCAGGGTGATTTGTCAGTAAATCACAGTTTTGCCTCATCCTATTGATGAGGAAATCTGGGCTTTGATCGAATAAGTACACTGGCAAAGTCTCAAAGTTACAAAGCGATGGATCTGGAGTTTGCCCTCAGGTAATAGGGATGTTCCACAAAGGCAGGCAGTGTCAGCAAATAAGACGTCTGCTGGGCACACCCCCTGTACTGTAAAAACATCACATTGTGTCTGTCTTTTCTACCAAGTTCAGCCAGAAATCGCAAGCGAGAGGTGATCATGCAGGTCAGGAATGTTGGGATTCCCTCAATGGCACATTTAATGGAGTTCCACAGGATTCCAAGCTGATGGTTCTGTGTACGCCAGAAACTCAGAGAGCCCAGACCCAATCTGTCGCTTTGAAGTTTCCGACCTGTCCTTATAAAATACCAACCCCTCTCCTATTCTGCTGCTGGTGCTATAAAGTACCCTTTCTGGGGGAGGATTTGGCAATACCTTATTAAAATTGTTTAGAACCTTTCACTAAGGAATTTCACTTCTAAGAACATAGCCTAAAGGAACAAGGCCCACTGAGATTTATGTGCAAAGATGAGCACTGAAGCATCATTTGTAATGGTGAAAAATTACAAAATATCGAAATGTCCAAAAGTAAGGAATGGTTAAATAAAATATGATACAGCCATACCATAGAATATTAATATGCAGCTACCATAGAATATTAATATGCAAGAATCATATTCCTGGAGAATATTAAGGATGTGAAGAATTGCTGATATATGTAAATGTTGAACTAAATAAAATGGTGCAGATCACATATCTCTATATAATATGATCCCATGTATAGGGTTGTATGTGTGTGGTGTTTGTGTGTGTATGCAGGTATAGGTATGTATCTATCTCTGTATGTATCTGAAAGAATATACAACAAAATGTTAACAGTGGTATCTCTGATATTACACATAATCATTAAAATTTCTTTCTCATAACATTTCTTGAAATGATTGTGTATTGCTCTTAAAATAAATAAATAAAAATTTTAACTTGTTAATGCTATCAAGAGAAACTAGAGTGTCAAACGGTGGAGAAGATGGTAATAAAGGCCCCTAAATAACGGAATTTCAAATACTTAGGGACAATAAGGACATTTCAAATCAAATCATTAACATCTATGTATCAGTTAACATCTGCCACATAACAAGTTCATCCTGGGCGTTTCTTTCAGAGAGTAATTGGTTTCTTTGACATTCTAGCTCCTTGCTTGGCACCTTCTGGCTGTGGACCACCTCTTGGTTCTCATCCCCCAACACTCTTTGCCTCACACTCTTGGCTCCAACACATTTGTAGTTTAATATGTTATGTTGTTCTGTGTCCCTGGACTTGGGGTCATTTGGAC
>NW_005326318.1:0-1846 GCF_000412655.1 Myotis brandtii | reverse complement strand
TTTTTTTCACATGAAAGTTTCTAGTTTATTAATCCGCTCATGAAAAGTCTGCACAATCACAACAGATGAAGTTGCTGACGAATCTTTACTCTTTCTTTTGGACAGCATCAATGATGGCCTTTGCAGTACCCCTGACTTTCTTCATTCTGTTCTTGTATTGGGGTCTTCTTCTCACTTCTTCTCATACTGGCCATGTCTTACTAGTCTATGTTTGGGTTCATTTTTCTTTGCACAATCCAAGGAATCATCAATCTTGCCAAAAGCAGTTGTCAGGCCACCGCCAAAATGAGTTCTGAATCCAAATACAAAGATGACACCTGATGTGGTCTTACACATTTTGGCTAGTTTTCTCCATATTTCTGTCTTGGGTACTATTGCTTTCCCAGGGTGAAGGGATTCAATGACCATTTGTTTCTGCTGAAGTAGTCTGTTGATCATGAACTTCCTGGTCTGTCTAGTCACTGTGTTGTCGATGATGGCAGCTGATCTTCAAGCAGCCAGGGAGGAAAAGCAAGATGGCAATTTTTAAATATGTTTTAATTACATGCAAATTATCTTTTACTTTATTATAACTCACTTTTCAATTTAATAAGTGTGTAAACTTAGGTCTCATTCCTAGTACAGTGTTTTTCACTTATCTAATGCTGACATTTTCTAATTAATGAAAACCATAGTCATTATGTTTAATGTTTGATACCTATCACCTAGTAGGCCAGAAGTGCTCCTTCTCACATACCACACCTAGGAAGCAATTGCCAGTACTAGGAAAATCCAAGAGCAGAACTTTTATAATACTGAAATCTCATCTCAATAAATTTGCATATCCATTCAAAATATCATTCTTATTTAGATTTTCATATTAGGTTTTATCTAAAAAAGCATTGACTAGAAACTACTCAAGTGAAAAATGTACATTTTACAGGGCGGTTAGGAAGATGGGGAAGCAGAAAAACATTGAAGATAGGAACTTCCTGTGAGCAGCACAGAAGCGGTGCATCAAGCTTGAAAATACCAATAGTCTCTTCTGCAGCAATATTCTTAAAACTCTTAGTTAATGCAAACAATAATAGTAATGTGTGTTGTTGAAGGTAGGGTAAAAGACAGATACATTCAACTCATGTGAGGTGTGAAAATGTAAGAAATGTTTTAGAATTACAAAACCAGTATTTGTCATTATTTTGGTTGGCCCCAAACCTGTTTTTCTCCTCGTCTCAGTATGGCCACCTCATTTTGCTGATGGAATCATCTGCCTTTCCTTTTTCCTAACACTAATATTTAATCTATCAGCAAACACTATTGTATTTATCTTGAAAATATATCAAAAATATATTTCTTTCCAATCCCTACATAATATCATCTTTTATTTGAACAAGATTTTTTGTTGGTCTCCCAGCTTGTCCACTCCTACTCTTGACATTCCTACAGTCTATTCTCCATAGGGTGATCAAAGCGACCCATTTAAAATCAAAATCAGATATTTTTCCTCTATCCCTAATGTGCAAGAGCCCCCTATCTCAGTCAGAATGAAATGCTAGGATGTAACCAGTCCCAGCGTGTCTGGCTCATTGAAGCCCACACTCACCACATTACATAATCCTCTGTTCTTGATTTACTGTTTTTCAGTCCTGATAGTTTCCTTGCTTTTCCTCAAACAATTGAGCATGTCTCTGCCTCAGGGCATTTGCTTGCTGTTTCCTCTACCTGGAGCGTTTTCCCCCCTTGTAGGCAGATGGCTGGCTTTGTAGCTTCATCCAACTCTACTCAAGCATCACATCTTCTAAAAGAGTCTTTCTCTAACAGTGTGTGCAGAAAGGCACATACTGACCAGTGTCTCTTGATCTCCTGT
>NW_005326317.1:0-1846 GCF_000412655.1 Myotis brandtii | reverse complement strand
TCTCTCTCTCTCTCTCTCTCTCTCTCTCCCTCTTCTTGTAAGACCATCAGTCTTACCGGATTGGGGTCTCATCTTGTGACCTCATTTAATCTTAATTTCCCTCTAAAGCCCTATCTCTAACAACAGTCACAGTGGGGTTAGGACTTGAACGTATGAATTTGGGGTTGACACCATTCAGTCTGTAGAACAATGCAAATCAAAATACGGCTTTTAGTACATGACACAGGAAAGATTACATTCCTTTAGTGGTGGAGAAAGTGTGGACCTAGAGCTACATTGAAAAATAATTAGATAAATACATAGGAGAAGGCACTGAAATTCAAACCATCTCCAAGCATCAAGGAGTTTAAACTCTATCTGGGCAAGTAATATAAAAATCTGCAAATTTGAAAAGTGAAAGATTACAGGACAATTTGAGATATACGTAGGATGAGTGCCACAGGGTGCTCTAGCTTAGGGTGATGTCGCGACAGCTTTCTTAATGTCATCAAGGTAGAAGCTACTGTGTATCTCTCCATCCGCTCACTCTCCCCGGCTGGGAGCTGATAGAGAACGCCAGGAATATATGTGACCATCCGCCTTTGCCCGGATATGGATTACCTGGTGCATAATCTTATGCTGATGCCTCATTTATATATGTACTTAAAGAACTATACATAATTTATAAAAACTTTTTATTGTGAAATAACTTAGACTTGCAGTAGAGTTGCAAAGATAGTACAGAGTTCCCGTACCCTTCCTCCAGCTTCCGCTAATGTTATCATCTCACATCGCCAAGCTACACTTGCCAAAACTAAGACATCAACGTGAGCACAACACTATTCACTCAGCCATAGACTGTATTTGCATCTTCTCAGTTTTTCCACTGATGTCTTTTTTCTGTTTCGGGACTCAGTCGATGCCAGATGGCATTTAGCTATCGCATCTCCTTAGGCCCTTGATCTGTGACTGTTTTTAAGTCTTTGGGCCTTCTTGGTCTTGATAGTTTTGAGGAATACTGGTCAGGTATTTAGTAGAATGTCCCTTTATTTGTATGTGTCTGATGCGTTCTCATGATTAGACTGGGCTATGGATTTGGGGGAAGAATATCACAGAGGTTCGATGCCCTTCGTACAGCATCAGATCAGAGTGCACCTGATCAGCATTTCTTATTACTAATCATGTTACTTTTGATTAACCTGGTTAAGGTGGGATCTGGCCAGGTTTCTCCACTATAAATGCTACTATTTTCCCCTTTCCCTAGCTACTTATTACACGTGAGACATGAATCTAGCCCACTTTCATGAGCGGGGAATTAAGCTAACCTCCTGGAGAGGAGGTATCAGAGAATCCTTGGACATGTGTTAACAACAACACAGTAATTAGTAAGTATTTGGGGGGAGACACTTTGAGGCTACGCAAGTATCCTGTTTCTCCCTATGGTTTTGCCCACTAACTTTAACATTTGTCAGTGGATTATGCCTGCAGCAATTACTACTCTGATGTTCTGATTGTGGGTTTTAACTTTCCTCAGTGCTCCCTCATTTATTAATTAGAATTCCTTTGTAAGAAAAAGTTCTCTCTTTCCCACCATTTATTTCTTATTAAATCATTTATTTGCATCACTTTGGCTTCATGGAGATTTGTTTTATTGCTTAAATGGGTGCAAGGTTGGCCACTGGAAGTTCTTTGGCTTGGCTCTTCTGTCTTCTCACTTGTTTAAAAAGCACTTCCTTACTTCCGGACACACAAGATGCTTTAGGCTCAATTTGTGTTTTCCCTGCCCCAGACATAGAATTGGTGTTTCATCAAGGAATCTGGTTCCTCTTATTAGACAACTAGAGGCCCAGTGCACAGATTCATGCAC
>NW_005326316.1:0-1846 GCF_000412655.1 Myotis brandtii | reverse complement strand
AAATGGAAAGTGTCTGAAAGAATGGGCTGGTTTCTTTCACGGTTTTCACTCTTTGTCTCTTAAAAGCTCCTCTTTTTAAAAGGAACGAGGCCTAACGTCTTTTCTGTAAACTATAGTTTGTTTATTGTCTCCTCAGAGGCCTTTTCTTGTTTCTTAGATGAGAGTACAAGGTTATGTGTCCATAGTTTTCCAGCAGGACGGCTGAAGATCAACCCTACTCTATAGTCAAAACTCCGTGCAAGAATTGTTTCAGCTTTTAGCCGACAGAGTTTGTTAATCTACCCCTGGCTCTCTCCCTGCATAGCTATGGGGCCATATTCCATATTTCTCTGGAAATATAATGAGATAGTTGGGTAAACCAGTTTTAGAACCTCTCTAGGATTTTTAACATCAGAGTATTTTAAAAAAACAGATCATTCAAACAGATGCATATTTATTTGCGGTCAGCTTTGGTTCACTTTTGTGTATTTCTAAAGGAGTAAAAACCAGAGTTTCTTCTTTCAGAGTGATCAGGAAGCTCTCTACATAGGTTCTTTCTTCACCACTGCAGAAAAAATGTAAAGTTGTGCGTTCTTATTTTAAACATCCACGTCTTCATGTTTATCATGTTCACTATTTCAGTAATAAGAATTACTCAGAGATCATTTGTAACCAATATCTCTTTAACTGTATATTTAAAGGGTAGTGGAGAGGAGTCCTATTAAAATATAATTTTCGTAAGATTGAATTAGAGGAATAAAGCCCGAGTCTGCGTGGTGGTAGCACATATTCCAGCCATCTGCCCTGCTTTACATGTTGCCTCTGGCAAGGAGCAGGTTTATTATTGGGGCTCTGGCTAACTCTATAGTTTGACAGGCATGCATGTCCTTGCGGTCACTAAACTGCTCTTTTCCTGTAAACTAAATAGCAGCAAACAACCTGTGAAAAGTGAAGTCGTGTCTCCATAGTAGAAACCTGTTACATTAGCAGCATGAGGTTGTAACGTAGGCCGGATTTAATGATGGCATCGTTTTCCCCATTAGAAAAATTAACAAACACAAAGTATTTACACAGGAAAAGCTAATGTTTTGTTTTAAGCCATGTTTTTGAGGGTCCTCCAAACCATCAACACATTTGGTGATTGCTAGAAGGACTCACAGGGTCAGCATGTAGCCAGACTGTGGTTCGGATGGATTACAATGACACAGCAAGGATGCACAGCCAGGTGTAAGGGGAAAGACACAGGTGGCGTCTGGAGGAATCCACGTGCAGTCTTCCCCTGCGTGCTGTGTGAAAGGTCCCACAGAGTGCACGCTCCCCAAGAGTGAAAATGCAGCTCACTGTTTCTGCTCAGAGAAGCCCATTTGAGACTGAGTTTAGTGCTGTGATTGGGGTCATGTAGGCATTTTCTTCCTAGCAACCCTGACTAGAATTCCATGCTCTCAGGATGAAAGCAGGTGTTGACCATAAATTACTTTGTTTATACCAACAGCCGAGGCACAGCAAACAACCTTATCAGTTAGGGAACTCTTTGTATTGGCATAGGGAACTTTCTACAAGCAGAGTTCTCTGACTCCAGTCAGGGGCCAACCTTGTAGGCAGGCCTTTCCAGGGACAGCGGCCGCGGGCCTGCGGTGTTTACAAAAATACTCTGAATTAGGTGACAGTGATGGCGAAAGGCAATGTGTTTGTTTCTCTGAACTGTCATCAGGATCAGACTTTGCCTTTGATAAGGGTATCTGGAGCCAAAGATGAGAAAATGTGAGGATTCTTTGTATAATATACTTCTATTTTTAGAATTCTTATGAGCCTAATATTTTATTTCTTGTTGGTTTTAGAGAGAAAGGCAGAGAGAGAGAGAGAGAGA
>NW_005326315.1:0-1846 GCF_000412655.1 Myotis brandtii | reverse complement strand
CTCTTACCTTCTGTCATGGTCTGGAAGTACATCTTGCCACTGTAGCGCCCATAGCCCGCCACGGTGCGTGCCCGCACCTGGAAGACATAGATGGCGCCGGCTTTGAGGCCCTGCACAGTGACTGTGTTGGTGGGGCTCTTTATGGCCGTGGCGTTGTACTCACTGAGCTCCTGCCGAGGAACAGAGAAGACAGTTAGCGAGGTTGTTGCCCACAGTGGGCCCACAGCCCACTGACCACTCCTGCCACTTGTGGGGCGGGGTGGGGGGGGAAGGGTTCTGGCCACCAGATAAACATCTGTGGTTCTCAATTCTTCACTCCCTCCCAGTAACAGAGTCACACACCTGCAGCTTTTGCAAGTGATTTTGCAACCCAAGAGAAGGCAGAGTGTATTTCTCCTCCTCATGGATGCTGAGTTTGTCTACATGACCTGCTTTGGCCACTGGAATATTCTAGAGGACATGATGCAAGCACAGGCTTTACATATGCTTGTTGATTTGGCTTGGCCTCTTGTGATTCTGCAATCTGCCATAAGGGGGGCTTAGTCTGGGTAACAACTAGTTCCAGAAAGAGAGAAAGGGGGAAAAGATCTTGACCTAACTTCTAGAGTGAAACGGAGCCACCTCAGCTGACCGACAGATACAAACCTATGAATAAGAAAAATAGCTACTTGTTGTAGGTCACTGGATTTGGGGTTGTTTGTTCTGCAGCACCATCTCAACAACAGCTGACTAATACACATATACTGAGTGGTCACTGTGTGCAGACCCTGGGGTCTAGACTGTGAATTCTTGTGGACAGCAGGGAGAAGGCCCACATTGCTCACTCCTGCGTCCCTCTCTCTGCCTCATGCCTTGATGGATTAAGTGGAAGGACCCCTGTTCAGCCTTAGCACACTTGAGTCGGACAAGAATGAAGACCCAGAAAGGGAAAATTATGCTCAAGGTCACATGCATCAGTTGATGGCTGCTTTGGGACTCAAAACCATGCTGGAGCCACCTCTAATGTTCTTGTCTTTGGGTACCTTTGAGAGATGCAGAACGCCAATTCTCACCTCCTAAGTACTGCCCAGGGTGACCCGAGGAGCCTGGACAGGACAAAGAGCCAGCTGCTGCAATAGGGGTGGAGATGTGTTTGAATTGGATGCAAATGTTTACCTGCCTAGTTGATGCTCACTCAGGCACCTGTCAGCTGCCCAGATAACCTTCTCCAAATACCCTCTTTGCATTAGGCCCTGGGCTGGGCACTGGGCACCAGTGAAAGCACAGGTCCTGGTCTTGGAAAGCCCAGTTCAGAAAAGCAAACAGGGTGGAGAACTTAACTCTTTGAGGATCTGGAACCCTTTTGAGAAGCTGATGAAAAGCTACGACCCCTTACGCAGAAAAACACGCATGCCAATCATGCACATGTCAGGGAGGCACAGAGCCCCTGAACACTCTCCTGAAACAATTAAATGAGTGCGAGCAATGTTATTACAGATAATAACTGTAACTACAATGTTACTATTTTAAAAAATTCAAATGTAACTCTGATGTCCGATATTTTATTTGGCAGCCCTCTCTCCCTGAGCCTTTGCAAGTCCTGCTGCCCCATCTGAAATACCCTTTCCTCATCTGCCTGCAGTTCCCTCCTCCTTATTCAAGACCCAGCACCAGGACTGCCTCTGCTGGGGAGACTTCCCAGATACCCCAGACAGATGGCGCAGGTCCATTGTCTCCCATCTATTGTTCTGATATACATGTCTTTCTTTTTAAAATATTTAAAAAATATATTTTTATTGATACACGTGTCTTCTCTAAGGAGAGTGTGGTGCTCTGAGGGCAGGGATCTTATCTCATTCATCTCTGG
>NW_005326314.1:0-1846 GCF_000412655.1 Myotis brandtii | reverse complement strand
CTCCATTCCTGGAAGCTGGGGGCTGGGTCACCCCAGAGGGCGATCGCTGGGGGGCTGAGGGCCTGGCTGGAGGCCGCTCCTAAGGGCTGGGAGGGGCCTGGATTCCATAGTAACGCTCTTTTTGCCCCACTTCACACCCCTGAGCCCCCCCTATTCCCCATCCCAAAAGCTCAGAACTCAGATACTCTGCCTGGCGACTCTGCCCATGGCAGCGAATGCCGGCTGAACACAGGGCGAGCCCCCGAGCTCCCCGCCAGCAAGCCCACGCCTGCACTTCATATTCCAGTGCACTCGGTCTGGCCTGCAGCCAGGGGACCTCTTTCTAATGTCAGAGATAAAAGGCCTGGCCATGTCTGGCACGCTGCCCCCCTCCATTCTCTTGTAACCATCTCATAAACCAAGTATGCATCGCTCGTACAGAGCCTTCCAGACAGAGGTCTGGTGGAGCCGCATAAACATTTCCAGATGATGGTCTGAGGTGTCCCCACCGCGCGGGAGGAGAAGGGCGCACGGGGGTGGGGGGTGAGCTCACAGAAGCCACGGGGAGAACTGGAAATGTGCACGCAGTGTACACTCAGAGGCTCCCACTGGTGGAAGCTGCTCACTGTGCCGCTGGGCCACGGGCATCTTGCATGAGGACCTGGCATGGTGGCAGCACCGAATCTCAAATCTGCCCCCAACGGCACAGGTATGGATCCTGTGCACTGATGTCTGACGGGTCCTTATCAAATCCCGGGTTCCAAAATGGCACCAGGGGCTGCAAGGTGGCACCGTCCTCTCTCCTCATGCTCCTTGCTCCCGGAAATGCCATGATGCCGGCTGCAGAGGATTCATAAAGCCACTACCTTCTGATCAGCTTTCATCTGCTTCTTGAGTCACATCCGGGGGACAAACGTACACCTCGCCCCGATCACAACCTAATCCTGAACCTTAAACACTGCCCGTTAACATGTACTTCACTATCTGACTTCCTAGAGGGCTTAGAAGTAAGAGTCCAGTATCAGTAAATGTGCAGCACCCATTAGACTAGGCGCGGATCTCCTTTCTGCAAGTGAACAATGTGAGACTCCTCCTCACTCTGTCCAGCAGCAGAAAGAACTTCAGAGAGTTTGTTTAACATGAGAAAACCTGCCCTTATCCCCAATGGGAGCTGAACTATTGGGGACGTGCCCATTTTAAAGAATATGTCAGAGGCTTCCATTCACTCTGGGAGGCTACAGAGTGCAACTTCCTCCTCACCCTCGCAATAACGCACACACACAGGTACCCAGACACGCCCACCCCGCCCCACACCCCGTCCATGCCAGGCGTGCTTTAGGGATACTGCAGTCTCCAACTCCCCTTCAAACCCAGCTTCTCTTCCCTGCTGGCAGGCCTCCCGCAGTGGGTATATATTTAGAGAGAGTCACCTGACAGCTGACTAAATATAGGTCCCACCTGGGCAAGCGACAGCAGCATCTCTCCCAGGTGAGCAGGTGTCTGCATTCTTTACGATCGGCCCAGTTATTCTAACGCCCAGGCAGGACCGAAGCCCTGGCCTCTACTGCCTCCTCACGCTTCTCATCTCTGTGACCGCACTGTCACTTTCCATGCCACACCGTTAAGACCTGCTGCAAGTTCCTAATGGGTGAGGCTTTCTCCCTTGTCTGCTGCATCTACAATGGCACCACCCGTTCTCTACTTTTGATTTATAACAGACACAAAGAGACCCAGTCCACAGCTATGAGTAACAATGTGCCCTTTAGACGTACGTCTTCAGTTCAACACCTGCCAACATTTCCCAGATGTACACTAGAGCGAGGCATTGATGAGGTGTGGAGAGAGAGAGAGAGAGAGAGAGAGAGAG
>NW_005326313.1:0-1845 GCF_000412655.1 Myotis brandtii | reverse complement strand
TTGTTTGTCATTTCATTCACCTTGACAACTTGCAGTCCCATTATGCCAAGACATCTACTTAATGAATGAGTTGATTATTCACTGCAAAATTATTGGTCTTTAGATCAGAATTATTTACTTGTGGATGCCATGAATTTGACAAGTTGACATGTCGACATGTCAGAAATCAGAAACCGGCTTCTTACAGGACAAATGCAACTCGCCGTCATGTTTCTCTGCCTTATAAAGTTTTAACATGTTTGAAATAATAGCCAGGATATAAAAATAGAGAGATAACCTTAAAAAGTGGATTCATAGCTTCCCTTGAAAAAAAATCACTAGAGCTGGCACCGCAAGGCCAATGTTGCTTTTGGGCAACACCATCATACCTCGTTTTATTGAGCTTCGCTTGCACTTCATATGTTTTGCATTTCTTACAAAGTGAAAGCAAGACCCTCCACTAGCAAAAAAATTTACAACTCACTTTAATTGAGTGAGATACTTGCTTTATGGCGGTGGTCTGGAACCGAACCCGCAATACCTACGAGGTATGTGTGCAGTCAGTTGATGATGAGTAGCTGTTCCCTTTGCACCTGACTGTTGGCTAATCTGCTTTACTTATTTTGCATAATCTCATTGGCCCTTGAGGGCATTAAGTTTGAGACACAATAAGTTATATTTCAACTATGAATAGTAATAAAGCTTGTATTATAACTGGCACAGCTATTAACTACAGAGGACCAGTGAAAAACTTCAAGAGAACTACTCCATAATCACCCAATAGCAATAGTGGAGCTTTTAGAAGGTAACGTATCTGTCAACCTCAATACATTCCTAGGATTAGGAAGGGAGATAAAGAAGAATCTGAGATGTCTAACGACATGGCATAAAATTCATGCAATAGAAACCATGGACTTGGCTCTGAAGTGAGTACCCTAAACCCTAATTCAACATTGTTTTCTCTTATTTTAGATCATGCATGTAGAGAGCTTAGAAAGAGCAACCAGGATTCTACAAATAGTCCATAAAGCTATCATATAGAACACTCTTTATATTATACTACCGAGTCTCCTGGTGTTTTTAGGCAACTGTATGCAAATTTAAAAATTAATATTACATACTGTATGCATACTACATACCTTTTATAACATTTATTCTCAATTAGGGCATCCTTCATTTTCTCCTTGTTATTATATTTTCTTCTTCATGATTTTCCTAAATAACTGTTGTATTCCACTATGTAGTAGCAATATGATTTATTTGGTCTAGCTTTTCCTAATTATTTTTATTATTATTCATATTATTTAATAAACATTCTTGAAGAAGTTTTCCCTCTATATTCATGATTATTTTCTGACTGTAGTAGATGAATATAAACACACTACAAAGCACTGGAAGTGGGGATTTCTGGTTTAAATAATAAGCATATTTTTAAGACTTTGAATAGCTATTTTGGAAAGGCCTCTGTCTTACTCTGTTCGGGTTGCTAGGACTGGATGGCTTATAAATCACAAACATTGATTTCTGAGTTCTGAAGGCGGGGAAGTCCAAGATCATGGTGCCAGAAGGTGTGGTGTCCTCACATAGTGGATGGGGCAAGGCCACTAATCCCATTCATGAAGTCTCCACACTCATGACCTGATAACCTCTCAGTCGCCCCACCTCAAAACACCATCATGTGAAAGATTCAGTTTCAACATATGATTTTGGGGGGACACAAGCATGTAATCTATAGCTGTGTCCCCAAAATGTACCATTTATATTCTAATCAACAGCATATGTGAGTTCCCAGTGCATTAGAATCTATTTTCTCCAAACTGGGTATTGCCATTTTTACCATTTGGATCTCTGAAGACAAAAAAAAAA
>NW_005326312.1:0-1845 GCF_000412655.1 Myotis brandtii | reverse complement strand
GCAACCAAAAAGCATTATCCTAGGGAAAGGAGTCCACATGATTTTTGTTTAACAAGATCCACTCCCCTTGTTCTGCCACTGGCACTCCTGCCATCTTGTGAAGGACAGACTGTTCCAACCTCCCCTCATGACTGTCTCTTTCTGGTGGGATTGGCTACACACAGGTCCTAGATCTTGGGGTGACCACATGATGCACGCTGGCCAATCAGAGCCCTCCACAATCCCTGAGAACAGTAATTACAGATTAGACGTGTGACTCAAGCTGGGACAATAAAGTGTTACAATATTGACCAAGATGGGCTGTCTTCATGCTGGGAGTATCGGGCTTATCAGATACAAGCCCGAAGCTCTGGAGAGCGTGTGGCCATCTTTGGGACCACATGGCAAGAACCTGCCCAAGCCAGTGCTGGGAAATTGAGTCCAGAGAAAAAAGGCCCCAGTTCCTGAGGATTTTCTGAGTATCCAGATCCAGCCATTCCTAACAGCCTGCCCTTGGACCTGTCAGTTAATTCAGCCAAATTACTGCCCGAGGAAGCCTGATTGGTGCTGGACTCCTTGGAACCACACATCCCTGGCTCCTCTGGAATTAGCTCTGGAGGCTGAATGGTCTGCAGCACCGTCAGGCACCTGAGACAAAGCACCTGCCCTTCAGTGTGAGAGCTGCCCTCCATCCGTGTGGGTTCCCCTTTCAGAAAAAGTTCCAACCCCTGTGCTCACACAAGCGATGACAGACCCTCCTGGAGCTCTCCAAGCCCCAACTCGCCTGGCTTCCTCCTCCTACTTACCAGCCCACTGTACTCATGCCCCACCATGTCTCTTAGGTGACATTTCCCCATTTATGACAAGTTCACCATTTCTGTGTACAAGACAATCATTTAAATTTCTTCTCTGTACGCCAATGGGGAAATTTAGGAAGCCAGCATCTCCTTTCTGGTCTCCTGGTTCCCAAACCTACAGAGATACACTATTTCCTTCCCAAGACAGGAATCACTTTAGTGTAGTCTTTTTCATTAAAATTCAAATTAATGTAATAAAATGCAGAATTGTAAATTAACGAACCACTTGCAGAATCTACACAATACAAACATCTCATTTAAGTTTGGAATGTCTTCTATCAACATTTACTGGGGTTCCCAGGAGGGCTTGGTTGGTGGGAATTAACCTAATCAGTTCAGCTCAGTTAATAGCAAGCAGGTCTCTTCACTCGAATGCAGATTTGTAAGAATTTCCTGAGCACCTACCGTGTACCAAATCCTATCCACGGCACCTCCGCACACCTTATCTTCTGAAATCCACATCACTCCAGATGTTGGTGGTGCACAGTGACCTGCACAGCTACAACCCTTTGACCAGTTCACCTTACCTGGGAGAGAACACAGACCATGGTTCCTCCTTCTCCCCACATCTGGAGTGTATTACACTAGCTGGGGAGCAAGGAAAGTGGAGATTTAAAAGAAGAGATAATTCCTGTAGCTATCCTACACCTTTCACACTCCAGGGTTGAAATCCTGTATGAGTAGTTTGGAGGCAGGTGGTAAAGGGGAAAGTAGTCGAGTGCACCTGGAAGCTAACACGTAGTAACTGCAATTTGTTGAGTGCTCTCTGCATGCCAGGCCTGGCTGTTAGTTCACTGGATCTACAGAGCAAGCATATCTGTTGGAAGTTAGTATCAGCAGCCTTCATTCACAGATTAAAGAGCAGGAGTTTACGAAGCTGCCTGAATTCATCCAGTTAGTAAAGGGAGAAACAGGGATTTAACCCAAACAGAAACTTTGCTCCAGAGCCTAATGCTTGACCACCATCTTCTCATGCTGATAGATAGATAGATAGATAGATAGATAGATA
>NW_005326311.1:0-1845 GCF_000412655.1 Myotis brandtii | reverse complement strand
TTCTTCATGTGTGATTTGACTTTTGAAGAATGGTAAGAAATGTGGAAATAATAGTATGTGTGGTATCTTGCTTGGTAAAGTCAGAATAAGCCACTAAACAGATTAGCTTTCTCCCATTTTTAATATTCAACAACATTGGAAGTTATATTTGATACTCCTTCAAGGAAACACCAATAAGAATGTCATTTCTGGGGCTCTCTCCATGTTTGGTCAAACCAGCTTGCATTTGAAAGCCCTCTGATAGAGGGTTCTAAGTTCTAGCTAAAGGTTTACTCACAAAATTAAACTTAAATTTCCCCTTAAAGAGCACTATTCTCTATAAATAGCTTCACATTAAGACTACAGAATTTCCTGTTTCTGGCCTGAGGGAATGATAGGGTGACATTCTCTTAGCTCAATGCTGACACTTCTAAACAAATCCCCAATCGCTCTCCTTTGAAAATCAAGACATGTGCCTTTACAACACCTTCCATTGATCCTAGGCATGCTTTCATCCAAGAATGATAAACATCAGATTTCTCTGCTTTTGACTATTACTTCCTATTAAACATAAAATAGAGATGTAGCCAGTTAATTATGACTTCAGAAAATCTTGTCTCACCCTAACTCTTTTTGTTGCTGAGCCTTAAGTTTTAGGAAGCCAATCCTTCGCTGTTTCCTCAATTTTTAGAGAATTGAAAAAGTTAACAGAGGAAGTCAAAATATCTATATTTCTAAAGGAAGAGAAATGTTTAATACTACTTGTGAATTCTCAATTGTCTAAATAACACACAGGAAAAACAGGAGAGAATGTGTTTACACAAAGGTTCTCTCTCCAGGAGTAGGTGAGGATCAGGAATAGATGAGGATAGAAGTTTGATGCTTTGCTCATGTAATGATCTTAGACAAAAAAATAATAATAATAATTGAAAGCCTCAAGTATGGGTATCTTAGATAAATAACTTTCCTGTTAAGACTCACCATTCTTTTGTATGGTTGGGTTCATGCTTCAAAGTTTCCTGATAATATTACTATTTCATTATAGAAAGCATCATATATATGATACTGAAAACTAGACTGTTACACTCATGATCTATTTATGTCTATGTTTGAGAATTATATTTCTGTGCTTAAGAACCTTAGCGTAGAAATCATCCTTCCTGCTCTGACATTGAAGAGCACTGCCTTTCAACAGAGTGTGTCTTCTTTACATCACTGAATGGATCTCAAAGAAAAGTTGGGGAAGGCTGGAGCCCACTTCTAGGGGTTCTAGACCCAGCTCCACCCCACTGGCCGTGGGACTTAGAACCAGCCCCTTGAGACATGGAGGCTGGCCTAGGAGGAGGGACGGTTCCAAGGTTCCTTCCAGCCTCAACTACCAGGCAATGCTTCCAATATTTAGGCTAGAAAATACTTTCATATTCAAGATTTATCCTTTTGCTGGAACCCACGATTAAAGTGAAGGAACACTTTAATGATTTAAGAAGCTATTCAGTGGTCATAAAAAAGTAATTTTGTTTCTTCCAAACCTCCAGATTAATATGGAGATTTTTCTGCTGAGTCTTATTTTAAAAAGGCATTATGCACATCCAAACTGACATAGCCATAAGGAACTGTAGAAATTTTTAATATCTGTTGATGGGAATGGGACTAAAATTTTCATATTTAAAACTGCCAGATGACTTTTAAATGGGTAACATTAAATCACTGTCAGAAATGTTAAATTTTCTCGTCTGTATACAATTGTTTCTCAGTAGAGGAAAGCTGCAATCTTAGGCTAAATGGCCGTTTTTCACTTTGTCCCCAAGCTTACTACCAAATGCAAGGGAATGAAATTAAATAATTTCTTAAGTTTGTGTGTGTGTG
>NW_005326310.1:0-1845 GCF_000412655.1 Myotis brandtii | reverse complement strand
TGTAAAAATATTAGACTAGTAATAGTTGATACTTTTGATTTGGAAAAAGTTTTCTTAACTAAAAAAAGTTAGTGCTAGAATTAACTAATATTTAATGAGTATTATTTTAATATTGCTGGTCAATTCAGTAATGTTCTAACATGGGTATATATGCAAAAGATGTGTTTTTGATCTGTTGCACATGTTCTAAGTTTGTATTTAGTGTGACAATCTAATAGTAAAGTATTTTCCTTAGTGTCCGTGATTCCAGAAACATCATTAGATAGGAATTTTATGACAAAATTTTTTTGAAAATTGGCTAATCTCTTGGTTTGTTTTGGAAGGATTTTGCAAACACCATTCCTGGACATGGCGGGATAATGGACAGATTTGATTGTCAGTACTTGATGGCAACGTTTGTGCATGTCTACATCACAAGTTTTATAAGGTACTTTTAGATTTTAAAAAAAAATGTTTTCATACTTGGTTTCTTGAAGTTCTCGTTTCCATAGGCATTAGTTTGACCGAGTTGCTTTTCTGCCGGTGGTAACCTATAATATCAAAGGGCACGGCGGCCCCTGGAGCTGTGTCACACCGTACCCCTGAGCAGCGTGCTTACATTTTTATTAGTTTATGTAGATTTGAACTGAAATAAACAATAGTACATATTGTGGTCTTTAAAGGGCCAAGTTAAAATCCACTCAGTATGGATGGTCCTGGATTGGAACATCAGAGATTTAATTTCTTGGTTGTGGGTAAGGCAATGATAGTGAATACAAAAAATTACACAGGAGGACATAATTCATCCAGTTTACCAATTATTGTTACATGTTGGGAAATGTTCTTGGTACGAATGTAGCTGAGAAAAAAACAAACCAAGTCCCTGCCTCAGAGTTTGCATTCTTACTGGGGAGTTGGAAGGAGAAGGGGCAGAAGTGGACAGTAAACAAATAAATATAGCTCGTTTAGGTGGTTATAAGTGCCACAGAGAAAAATAAAACAAGCCAGGGGTGAGTGGTTGTGTGGGGTGGGGTGAGTGGAGGGTGTTGCTGTTTTATATAGGGTGGCTTATTCTTCTTTTTAAACCTTAATGTTTTGGTTCTGCCTCAAAATGCCCATTTGGGGTGTGAAACCTACCCCACATGTTAGCCTTATTTTCCATGGTCTCTCCTAGTGGGTAAGCTATAGAAAACATGTATTTCCTTCATAGAGTTATTTGAAGTTGAAACTCATATTTATAGGTTCCTAAATACATACCCATTTTAAATATATACCCATAGCAACATGAGAATTTTTTATTAACACTTATTTTCCTTGTGTTATCTTGTTAGGAATTTGTTTTTCTTGAGTAATCTTGTTAGTTTATCTATCTCATTAATCTTTTCAAAGAATCAAATTCTGGCATTGTTAACTTTGTTTTCTGTTTCATTGCTGTTTATTCTCATCCTTTATCTTTCTTTAGGTTTAATTTGCTATTCTTAAGCTTCTTGAGATAAAGCTTACATTATTGATTTTCAGCCTACTAGTCTAATATATTCACCTAAGATTACAAATCTCCTTTTAAGTACTGCTTAAGTTCTCATCCTATATGTTATATTTTTATTTTCATTACTCCATCACAAATGTTTTCTGATTTCCAATATTATATCGTCTTTGACCAGTGGATTATTTATAGGTGTACTGATTCGTTTTCCAAACAAATGGAGATTTTCTCATTCTCCTTCCTTTATTGATTTTGCTTTAATTCCACTATGGTCAGAAAACATACTGTTTATTATTTCAATATTTAACATTTGTTGAGACTTGCTTTATGCCTCAGTGTATTGTCTATTCAGGTACATGTCCCGTGCGCATACGAAGTGAATG
>NW_005326309.1:0-1845 GCF_000412655.1 Myotis brandtii | reverse complement strand
CACCCACATATGGAGGGCAATCTGCTTTACTCAAAGTATACTGATTTCAATGTTAATCTCATCCAAAACACACGTTCACAGAAACATCCGGAATAATGTTTCATCAAATATCTGGGCACCGTGGCCTAACCAAGTAAACACATAAAATTAGCTATCATTGTCCCCCAGGTGGGTAGAAGGTGAGGTGTGGACATGCAGGTCGGAGACTTTCCCCCCAAGGTCTGGGACTCTGGTAGGCAGAACAGTGTGGAGGACAGAAACAAGAAACCCCATGCAGTTCATCATTAGCAGAGAAGTGTCCTCCATGGGGGAAGGGCCCTGCTCCCCTCCTCTCTCTTCAGTTCCCCTTTCCTCCTTGTAACCCCACTTAAGTCCCTCTGTCTGATGCAAACTGAGCCTGCTTCTCAGTCTTGGATACTCCTCCCTTCCTGTCCAGATAAAGAAATCTCCGTCCCTTCATCCCTTGGGCTCTAGACCAGACATGGCCCAGTGATAGCTTACGGGGGTCTTCAGCTCCCCCATTTATCTGACAATATTGGTGCCTCCCCGACCCCCAGTCACCTGAAATAGACAAGATAAATACATCAGGGCATTTGTTATACAAATGTAACTTCAATGTGGATCACAAAGTCCTTCCTTCCAATAGATTGTGGCTCCCAAACTTCTCTGATGGAGAAATCCCCACCCTTCCCAGCTTTCCCCCTACCCCACCGCATTCTGGGATCTTGGGATGAAGACCAGGCCCAGGTCAAGACCCTCCCAGCGAGAGCTATGGGATCATCCTCACAAGGACAAGAGCTACACACATCTCACCAAAGTGAGCACTGTTTTCATGATTTCTTTCTCAGAAGAACACAGGCCAATTTCAAGCCAAGGTGAATATACTTCCCTTGGCAGTATGGCCTTGGCCTTGCTCCTTCCGTAACAGTAGATCTGCCAGTGGGAGCCTAGCTTGATCACAATGGAACCTTCTCTAGCAGTAACGGGTTCTTTTCCCTGCAGGGATGGACCCAGCTTGAATGATTTGATTTTTTTTTAATTCCAAGTCTGGGTCTAATGAAATGTGGGGGGGTTTTAGGTCATCTGACACATATATACAAAAATAGAGTTGTGTGTAAGATTTTCTCACTTGCTATTTTTACTTACTATGCAAATATCTTTTTATATCATGATATTCACCTGAAGTGTGATTTTTAACTGCAGCATAGTATTCCACTGTGTGAACTTGACATAATTTAACTTGTCCCTGTAATAGAACGTTTAGTGCCCAGTTGTCAGTGTTGTTTATGTGGAGGAGCAAAACTTGCCACCCTGAAATGTGTCTCTTTGACATGAGGATAAATGTAGGCTGATTATTTTTAAGAAACAGAAGAATCCAAAAGTTTTTCTTATTACTTTCCCCTGAGTTGTTAAAAAACAATTAGATAAAGGGCCTGTTCCTGGAATAGAGCTATCACCAGAGATATCTACGAAGAATTAGAAACAGGTGCAGTAGGGGAGACTGGGCAGGGCGAGAGACCAGAGTGCCTTGTATCCTATTGTCTCTGCGTGACCCAGCAAACATCTGTTTACCAAACATTTGGTTTCCAATCTCCATGTAAATTGCCTTCCTCCTCTTTGAAGTCTCAAACCACTACCCACTTCTCTTGAGCTCAAGATGACATTTAAACCCCAATTACCAATTTGTCCTTGGACCCCTCCCCCATATTCTTGTGGAACCCTCATACATATGAAATAAAATTGGACTTTCTCCAGCTAATCTGTGACATGTCAATTTTATTCTTAGACCAACCAGAAGAACCTAGAGACCTGGTGCATGAAATTTGTGCACGGGTGGGGTCCCTA
>NW_005326308.1:0-1845 GCF_000412655.1 Myotis brandtii | reverse complement strand
AAACAAACTGTTTAATATCAATTAAATTAGCTTAAATATTTTTTGCACCAAAGGTGGTCTTGTGGTTCTTTCATCCAGCAATACCCAGCAAGTAGTTGCCATGTGCCAACCAGTATTCTAGGCATCAGGGTATGACTGTGAGTAAGATGGATAAGGTACCTATCCTCATTAAGCTAACATTTCTATAGGAAACAGACAAACCAATAAAGTTCCAAATCATAATGTGTTTGTAATAATTAAGGAAATTATACAAACCCCTTTGATAGACAGTACAGGAAAGGTAGTGAGGTCAGGAAGGCTTCACTGAGGGGTCTCTGAGCTCTTAAAGTTTTTAAAGCAGGAGAGTAAATCCAGTCCCTGTGCTCTGCCCAAATTGGCCCAAGAGTCTTTGAGCTCTTCAAAGACTTAAAGTCAGTAGGAGGAGCCAGTCATGAACAGAATTAGATGAAGACCATGTGGGGAAAGAAAACAATGACCTGGAGCAGAGAGAAGAAAGAACCTGACTCCATAAAGAAACAGGAAGCAAGCCAGTGTGCCTGGAGCAGAGGAGACAAGCAATACCAGTTAGAAAAGAAGCCAGGTGCCAGAAGGGGCCATGGCAAGGAGCTTAAATTTCACGCTAAGTGCCTTGGGAACCCATTAGAAAAATTAAACAGAGCTGTAATAGGATCAGAAATGAGCTTTTAAAAGATGACTCTGGCTGATCGTGTGGACAAAGGACTTCAGTAATAAGAGATTATGAATAAGGTGACTACCATCGCATAATCCAAGTGGGAGATGATGTTGGCTTGGCAAGGGTGGTAGCAGAGAAGTAGAGAAGCAGAAATGGTGTTCCTTAGATATTAATGTAGGACAGGCTGGAAAAGGCTGTCTTTATTTTGCAGATGTGTGGATATATAACAGAGTAAAGACATCTTCTAGTCAGGATGAGCTGTATGCCAAAAGTTTATCAGTTATTTCAAACTCAGGCCACATTTTCCCATAAATATGGTATTAGCATCCAATGGGAATTTATATGAATAATGAATCAGTCTACTATTAATACTGGTGATGGGCAGAAAAGTCCTCAAGGTCTTCCCTTTTCCCTTTATCTGACCTACTCTCAGAGCAGAATGGCTTTAAATGGTCACACACGTGCCTAATGGCTTTTTTTTAAATGTTCTTTGTTTTTTCTGTTGCCCCAACTATTTGCTTTAAAATATCAGTTTTATCCTCTATATCTTTTAGTAGGAAACAATCCTGATTATACATATATCAAGGTATTTAGGCTCTCTAAAGAAGAATACCAAACTTATTAATGGTCTCATAAATCTAGAGCAAATTGTTTCAGAAACCTCTTTTCAGAGGAAGGGGAACAACTACGAAAAAATATGGGGAAAAAAGAGGTAATTGGGCTCATTAAATCTGAGGCTGGCGAGGTCTTCTAAGACAATGTTTCTCGAGCTTGAATGTTCAGAAACTTCAAGTTTGGCTAATTTGGGTGGGGTACAGAGACTGGATTTACTATCCTACCTTAACAACTATAAATATAGAAAAAATATATGAAACAACAGTATCCAGACATTGGACAACAAGCAGCATAGGACAGTGATCTCTACCAGAAGGTAAACCAACTAGGTGAGTGCCCTGGCAATCAGACCTGGAAAGAGGTGAGAGGCCCACAGTGTTGGAAAGGGGAATACAAACGAAGTCCAGTTGAGAAAACTTAGTTGGGAATTTAAGAGACCAAGGTGGCTAAGGTTTTGCAGAGCAGAATACTGGAGAGAAGAGGGCTGCCAGAGAGACAGAGCTCTAGAGAGCTACAGAGATTTTCTCTCCAATTTTCAGCTGAGTGCTGATCAGTGC
>NW_005326307.1:0-1845 GCF_000412655.1 Myotis brandtii | reverse complement strand
AAAAAAAAAAAAAGACAGGATTCATTTCAGTCATGTCAATCTGTGAATGTCAGTGTCACGGTCTGAGAATGTATAACCATACAGAACATTACAAATATAACCCCTTGCTCCCCAGCTTCATGATCCACTGAGGCATATCATGTCACTTAGAACCGTTGACTCTTGAAGTTGGAAGGAATATTGGAGGTCAACCCGGCTGGCCTCAGACAGCTGCAGGAAGAGAGGAGGAAGGAGAAAGAAATAACTGAGACCCGCCTTATCAGTGGGCAGCCACTTTTCTGACTACTTTCACTTGACAAGTTCTGAAGGTTGCATGCCAGAAGGGCTTCTTGGAGAAGGTCTTCCGTATCAGAGTGATAGCCTGAGTGTGTTGTGACAGAACTGTTGCTGAACATCACACATTTCTTGGTGAAATCAGAGTCTACATGTAACCCATCTTCATTAAATGCCATGCATAGAACAAA
Source organism: Myotis brandtii (assembly GCF_000412655.1). NCBI lineage: Eukaryota > Metazoa > Chordata > Mammalia > Chiroptera > Vespertilionidae > Myotis > Myotis brandtii. The sequence goes on along the minus strand of NW_005326307.1, from coordinate 1,381 downwards.
GAGAAAAGGAAAGCATGGATGATCTTTGGCTTTAGGCAACGTGGAAATAGCAGATCTATTTACAGAAACAATTTTCTGGCTTCCAAACAGAAAGGGGTGGCCAATTCTGCCTTAAAAGGCTGTTACCTCCCAAGAAAATATTTTTTTCTTTCTTCCCATCAATGGAAAAAGGTCAAGTTGCAATGTAATCATATGATGGTCATAAGACAGCAATTCTTACAAACCAATGTGAATATATAACTGGGAAATGACAAAGTGCATTTTAGATAAGGGCCCTCAATTAAGCTTGTTCTGATGTAATTCACATTGTGTGGAAGTCCAAGGGACTAAAGCCATGTATATCCTTCACATGTCCACCAAAATTGTTATTAGAGAATTATCTATCAAGGTTTTGTGTTTAGGATTCATGGGTTAATTATCTCTGGGGATTTTGTACAGTTGGGATGGATAACAAAATGTAGAAGGAATTCTAGTTGAGGATAACATTAGAATTCTTTAAGTAGCCAAACAGACAACCAAATGAAGTTTGGGTAGCTGAATAATAGAAAAAAGGTTAAGACTTATTTTAAGGAGATTCTAAAAACTCTTGCCTGATTCTGCCACTCTTGCCACACAGCAAACATTGGCTTAGCTAAGATAATACACCCAAGTGAACTCTGTAAGAAAGCCAACTGACCAAATTTGTGATCAAAAGAATTTTAAAATATGCATCCCCAAACTGTTATTCCAGGCACAGAAACGGTCATGATCTGTTGCATGGTTGACATACTTGTGAGTTGTATCAGCTTCCCTGAGATAAGGTTAGAATGCCTGTCTTCTTGAATACATGGACAACTTGAGAGTGGAGACTGTATTTCATTAATTTATTCCTGGAATCTTGGCACACAGTACATGCTCAATGAATCAATAAACAAAAGAGTACATTGGTGATGAATGTTATTACATATTTATCTGCATTGGGTTTTATGCAGCACTATACAGAGAGTTAAGCATAAAGATGTTCAAAGGAACTTATATATAAATTAAGGATACTAACCTGCCTACTGTCCCAATATTCCTCAAATTGCTGGTGCATTCTAATCCTTAAATGCACTTCCATCTCTTGCCTCTTGCCATCCACCTTCTGTCCCACATCAGAGCCACTTACTCTCCTTCCTCAGGGATCATTTTAAAAATATTGAGATTCCACTGGCTATTTCTCTGTGGATTAAGTATTTTGGGAATATTAGCCAGGGCTTAATTCATGAGAATCCTGGTCCTCCAAGTGGCTGATGAGACAAGAAGGATCTGGGCATCATTAAGTTAGGAGGACATATCCTTCCCAACCCACCATCTCCTTCTCTAGGCCTTCTGGGTGAAGAGGTCTCTGGGCCCCTTCTTT
>NW_005326306.1:0-1845 GCF_000412655.1 Myotis brandtii | reverse complement strand
TTTAACAAGTGTCATGTTGTTCCAGTGGCAGGTCAGAAATGCAGCTTCCTTTTTAATTAGCCAAACTGGTTCAAGGGAAAGCTGGTCACAGAGAAAACCTACCAGGGATGCTTTGTGTTTCCCTTTGTGTTTCCATTCTTGTCATCTGACAAAGGAGGCTCTTGCTTCGTATTCCTCTCAAGTGGCCCTAGAAGAAAGCTGTGGAGAAAACACAAATTTCTATTAAAAACGGAAAAAATAGCAATTACAGCAGCATCTCCAGGCTGGGCATTGTGTAAATAAGCAGGGATTTTTCCCTGCGGGAGGCACTGAGAGCCAGGCACACAGGAACAAGAAGAGGAGAGCAGCCCCTGGCAGGCATGCAAACTTACAGGCAGAGGAAGGTCTATGAGGGTTTGATTTTTATGTAATGTTTTTTGTGATTTTCTATTTTATTTGCCATTGCTGAAGACAAAAATATAATTGTGAAAATGCTTTCAAATATTTTAACTCAAACAAGCACAAAATTCAGAATTATCTTGGGACAGACACATACCCCGGGATGTCCTGACATTGGCCCAGCATGTCCTTCAAACATGTGTTTGTGCACACATTTACAAAGCAGCGCAGCTTTTCTTTCTTTACCTTCTCTCAGGCTACAAATTTACTTTACTACTGGTTCTTATGACCACAGGTGACCTTCTTGACAAAATGGCAGTATCTGTTTTGCTTATGATTAGCCTGCAAAGCTGCAAATGCTATTGAGCAACAAAATGAAAACCTGATTCTTGGAAATGACCATGATTTCGATCAAGTGAAAAGTAAAAATGAATGAACAATCTGCCATATAATTCTAATTATAGAGGAGATTATTTAAATAATAAGAGAGTTCTCAGTACAACTACATATCAATAAATTTTAAAATCAACATGCATTGTTTGATTATCTAAGAAAATATATGAAATTGATTCAAGGAGAAGCAGAAAATTTAAATTGATCAATAACTTGAAAAATTCATATAAGTGATCTATCTATCCATCCCTAAAAATGCTTCAGTGCTAGATAGTTTATAACTGCCCTACTACATCTGCCAGAAGCCAAATTCTTTGATATGTAAACTGTTCTGGGACATAACTATATATGTAGAGCTTCCCAATTCATAGTGAAAATTAGTGCAACTCTAGTACCAATATCAGCCAAGATTGTGACAACCTCACTTGCAAACATAGTTGCAAAGACCCTAAATAAAATAGTAGCAAATAAACCCAGTGCTGTTAAAGAATAACAAATCGAAACCAAGGAATTTTATATCAAAACTACCATTTTGCTTCACATCCCCACCTGATTTTCTGCATCTCTGCCAACACAGGGGAGTGGTAGCAGAAAACTCTATTTTTCTTGTTTGATTGTGTTGTTGTTTTTTCCTGAGGCAGACATACAAATGTGTCATTAGTACTTCAAATGTTTAAATGTCAAATAAAAAAGTTTTAGAGTAGTAATGAACTCATAATATCTCAGGTCAGTTCAAGGCAAAATTATGAAATAAATTTCATCTTTGGATCCTCCAGCCATTTATTGGTGCTTCCTTTCCCTCTTTCTAGAGTCCTTTAATTCTTCAAGCTGAGCACACAAGGATTGGGATATGGACAGGTGGGCAGCCATTTCCTCCCATCAGTTATCCCAAAAAAACTGCAAAGTTCTGGCACACAATTTCATTTCAGGCTCTTTGACAAACAACATCATATATACCCATGTCTCCACCTTCCCACCCTAAAATCCTTTAGATTTTACTATACACCTTCCTTTCCCTCTCCTCAAATGTGTTTCTAGGATAGCCTGGTAATCTTATATTTGAGGATAAATGTA
>NW_005326305.1:0-1845 GCF_000412655.1 Myotis brandtii | reverse complement strand
GCAGGACTAGACTATTTGGTATGAATTAAGATAAGGAGTTAGGCTTGTAAAGTAAGTTACAAACAAATATAAAGATGATTAACTCTAAGGGTTACTTTGTGATTGCTTATTTAGGCAACAAGTCACACCCCAGAAATTTTGAATGTGATCCAAACTATACCAAATTTCACTTGATGTCAGCATAAAACAACATTTTTAAATGTTAAAGTTATTGTTATTTAATGGGTGGGGAAGAAATATGAGGCAATAAGAATAATTTATCCCAACACAGTCAGAATTTATGGTGTACTTGTTTACACATAAAGTTGTCCATGATGTCGTAGGGACCTGACAGTTGATCAAAGGGAAACTGTTCCCTGTAATTATTCAAAGTCAATAGTTCAAGTTCAGGTTTAACAAGTTTATTTTTTGCAGCAGCAATTATGCCATACTTTTGTATAAGAGAACAGTTAGACTAATTATCTCAATTCTCATCTTTATTTTGTCTGTGGAGACAGAGCCTAAGAAAGAATTATCAAAAAATCATGAAATAGTTATGTGCCTGTCAAATTGTGGACCAAACTCTCATAATTTCAAGGGATTGTATATTTTAAAATGTACTAAACTTGCTGCTATTATTATCCAGTACATTAAAATGTTGTTCTTTAATTTGGAGAGGACTTGTTCTCCATGACACAATTTATTTTTCTCAGTTCAGATATAAGAAATGGCCCATATACCCAAGCCAAAAATCCTGATGCAATTTTTCTAGTGAGTACTACCAATTAAATTAATTTTCTGCATTGGATGATATCATAATAGTATATTTTCAAAGTAAATACAAACAAAATCAATAAAAATATTTACTAAATATTTTCAACATATAGCCCTTGACATACATAGAATACTATAATGACATCTATGGCAATTGCATATCAAGAAATTTCTGACTTTAATGAGTATATAATCTTACTGTGAAGTAATAATTTAGAAATATGAAACAAAGAAGACACTAAATTCTATTTATAATCAAGAATTAGGTAGAACATGAGTTCCAGAAAGTACTTTTTAGATGGTTTAAGTTGTTTCCAGAGGGAGTTGCCTTGAGAAAATTTTCAAAAGTTGAAGAAAAAGTTTATACAGAAAGGGAATGAAGAGCCAAAGAAAGGAAAGGAAAAAGATAAGATAAAGCATAGAAAAGAAACAAACTGTTTTTAGTACCAGGTGCACCATAACCTCAAGCCTCCAGTGTAGATATTATGATTTTGAAGTTTATCAGATCAGATAAATTGTCAAAAGTTATACTGCTGGTGAAGGATTGAGGCAAGGTTTGTGTTGGGACTGCCTAGTTCTTTTTATTTATGACACTCAGGTAGAGATAGGAAAGTGAATTCAAGTGAATCTGAGTAAACTATACTTTAAGCTCACATAGTGTTACTACTCAAAGTTATATAAATAAGCTAACATATTATTGATGGCTGCAATAAGAACTCAACAAATTTGTACCCACTTTATAAGAACTATCTAGATAAAGAGATAGAGATGATAGATCAAGATATGAAGTTAGTATGCTAAAAAGCAAAGTCATAACATATATTAATTCTATAAATATGTACAAAAGAAAACATTCAAAGATATAATGAAAGCAATTGTGGCATAAAATTTTAGCATAAGAAAAGCAAACTGCAAGACAATACAGATATGCTAGTGAGAGATTTTCAAGAAGAAAAGTTCTTTATGATTGGAAGTTATGATCATAAGATTATAAAACCAACTTAGAGCAACAAGAAAACAAATGCCTAAGGTGACAACACACATTTTATTTTTTATTAATCCTCACCTGAGTATATTTTTTTCCATTGATTT
>NW_005326304.1:0-1844 GCF_000412655.1 Myotis brandtii | reverse complement strand
AAAAAATAATGTAACTCCAATAGAAATAAAGAGATAATTGCATGCTCATATAGATAAGAATTACAATATCTAAAAGCATGAAATCTTACCATAAAATATTGGTACAGAGTAGTTTATTTATTAGCTGCCTCTATGACTTACAATAAAAATGGATTATGTTACATATGGAAACCACAAAGTCAAATAAGAATTTGTCTAGGGAAAATAAGAGAATACCTTGTAACACTCTTGGCATTTATTTTAATATAGTTCAGTTTAATAGGGTTGTTTGCTTTATAATCAAAGAACAATCTATATTTCTATTTATCTTCCTCAGAAGTAGTAACAGAGCTTATGTTGGAAATATCCATGGTGAGGATGAGGGGGAAATAATTGGACCCAGGGCTATCTTAGATGATGCAAAACATATCCTTTTATAATTCTCAGTATATCTTATAACACAGACTATAAAAACTGCTAAATTTAAAAGTCACAAAGGCATAGCCCTAGAGTTCATATAGTAGGATTGTAAGAGGATTACAACTTTCCCTAGAGTCAAGAGAAAATGTCAACCATTAGAATTAAAGTGAACTCTCTCTGTAACCATTTATAAAAATAACCAGAGCCCTAAGCAGGTTCATGTGTATTCTAATACTGCCTCTATATCTGGACTTGAGTTGATATGAAATGACAAGAATGATTTTCAAATCAAGTGTAAGACTCTATTATGGTTATAGTGAATGTACCTGGTGACCAGTATGTGGACAGATCCTCCAAAACAACCAAATCCCTGAGTTCTGGTCTGGCTTTGCTACTATCAAGTTCTGCAAACTTAATTTTCCTGGATTACATTTCTGTAAATTAAAGAAAGAGTAAAATACTTCATCCTTAAAATCAAAGTCTAGTTTCAAATTCTTAATCCAAAAAATTACGGCAGGTTTAAAAAAATATTTAATGGTCTACAGAATTAAAATCAAAGAGACTTGCTGAGGTAAGCAACAAAATTTGCAAAGGATAATGTAAGGCTCATTTTCTTCTGGATTGGGTGAACTTGTACCCAGTATTTATGTGGACTTAAAAACTATAAGTGTTTTTAATAAATTAAACCTAAAATGAAGGCATTTAAAATCATTAGCTGCTTATCAGCAGTTAACACAAAGAACAATGAAGCGTGAGATTTTTCCAGTGAACCTTTTCATTAAACTTCCACTAACAATGCCATCATTTCTGCCCCCCCGCCCCTGTGATCACACCATCTCCCGGGCACAATTTTAATTTTAGGTCTTAAAACTAGGCAAGACCAAGGAAGCTGAGCAGGCAAATCAAATGATTAAGTTTTACATTTTATAGGTATTTAAACCTTGGCATAACTTAATTAAAGTTAATGAAGAATTTAAAACAGGAGTGAAGATTAAAGCAACAGCAATTGTTAAAAGAAAAATTACTAGTTAGTTGAAAAAATCCAGAAAGAGCCACAGGGAACTGAGGCTAATTGTCAATGATTGGAAAAACTGGCTTTGGCACATGCAGGAATTGACCTAAAGAAACAGAGCAGAGGAAATGTGTGCAGAAAAGTAAGAAAGATAAGTGAAATGAAGGGTGCAACGTAGATTTTATTTTCCAGGCAGAATATTGATTCTGCTGAAATGTGCTTTTCCTAAATTTTACACTATCTAAAAGACAATCAGAATATCCTTTGTTCTTCATATTCATTCACTCACTCATTCATTCAACATTATATTTAAACCTCAGTCCATCTGAACATCTGGTTGAGTCCTGCACCACTAAACTCACTACCCACCTATTCTATGAGAATAGATCCTGATTGAATCCATCCTATCTAATAATAGACAAACATGGTAATT
>NW_005326303.1:0-1843 GCF_000412655.1 Myotis brandtii | reverse complement strand
AACTGCTGTTCTGTAGAGATAAGGAATATGAGGCCAAAATCCTTCTTCAAACCAGTTTACCCTGGAGAGAACCTGATGCCTAATACATCCATGCTCAATCTATGTCTACTGAATAAAGGCTGGGACCCAGGACCCATTATCCTAAAGGCATAGGGCCTGCTTGTGTCCTGAATGACTTCAGTTTTGACCTCTTAGTATTTTTTCCTTTTTAAATTCATAAAAACAACATCTGATCAGTCATGACAATAAGCCCTGACCTACTGTATGCCTAAGCCTAAAAGAAATCAAGTCAGCCAATGACAATCAGGCCTGTAGGCCTAATGCACATTTAATGTACGTTGATGTTCCTCTCTCCTATTGCCTCTTTATTTCTTCTTTATTGAAATCTGTTGAGCCAGGGGATATTTTTATTATAACAGACACAGTTTTGTAGATGTAGACAGAAACAAATCCTAACACTGTCAATCACATATACTTGCTGTGGCTTAATCATTTTCAAAAAACCTATTTTCTGATTTTGCTTTGTTTTTGCCTAACAGCCCTGCTGCTCACCCCTCACGCCATGCTGTTGGCACTGGGCATCTCTTCTCTCTCTTCTTCCCTCCCCAAACCCTCACCAGAAGAGGGAGAAAGTTGACAGTCCAAAGATTCAGAAATCAGAAGGGAGAGGAAATCATGAAGTTAAGTCACTGTAAAATCCTGGATATGTGGGGCTTTTCCAGAGAATTTCAATGTAGAAATATCATCCGACAATGGAAAGGCATAGTTAAAATTTAGCAAACCGCAATGGATGATCACAGAGAGCAGAAACCATGGCCAGCTCACACCGGGCAGCGGGCAATCCACCCACACTTCTTCCCCACGATTCAGGAATTTAGGGAGCAGAGCCAGGAACAAAGCAGGACATTGAAAGGAGCAGGGGGTCTGGACCCCCAAGACTGGGTCCTTTCTTTCCCGGAACGCAATGTTCAGCCACCCCATAGTCAAAGAGACACAGGTAAAATGAAGTCAGAAAAATAAAATACCGTGACAGAGTAATAGTTGAGGGGCAGGAAAGAAAGCTGAATCATGCCACACTGGAAGCGACTGCGGAGGGGAAAGCCATGGGCCAAAATGCTGGGGAGGCCAGATTTCCTCTATCAACATCCATGAGAGGGGGAAGGGAGGGAAACCATTTCCCAGCAGTGTGGCAGGTCTTGGCACCCGCCTCGGTTCCCCTGCCGGACTCCCACAAATAAACATCAGAGCAGAAGGGACAGATTTGCTTCTCAGCAAGATTTCAAAGCTATGCACCAGAGTCGGAGAGAAAACAGGAAGGATCTAGATCTAGAGGGAGGAGAAGGAGGAGGAGGGGCATGCTTACCTCGGGCCAAATCAGATGGGAAACGTCCCAACCCCTCACCCGAAACTGACACATCATTTTTTATGAGGTGTGAAGCCTTTCAGGTACCGTGGGCCCAGGTCTGAGCTGCTGGGTTTCAAGCTGGGGGTGGTGAGGCCGAAAGACCACACGTGAAGACAGGCTCTTTCAAGCTCTCAATTGAGGTGAAACCAAGAGGGGATAAATCTCCCTGGAGAAAAGCCCTCCACCTGGCTGCTTGCTTGCTTCCCAGCCCACCTGTCTCTGGGCGTCCAATGTGTGCACGTGCTCGAGCGTGTGCTTGCGCTCAAGTGTGCATAAGTGTCTGTATGGGGATGGGCAGGGTGGAGTAAGGCCATGGTCCTGCACTTGGATTATTTGAAGATGACAACACTCACTTCTGACTCCAAGGGGCCGAGGAAAAACACAGCTGGCCCAGTTGGTGCTAACCCCCAAAGCCCCTCTCCAATTCGCTCAGCTCCC
>NW_005326302.1:0-1842 GCF_000412655.1 Myotis brandtii | reverse complement strand
TATAATTCATCTGTACATCTAGAATGTACACTTTGATAAGATTTCACATATGTAACAATTATGAAGCCATTATTTCCATGTAGATAATGAACATATCCATCACCCTCCAAAATTATCTCATGCTCATTGTAATCCATTCATGCCTTACTTCACACACATCCATAGGCAACTACTGATGTGCTTTCTCTCACTATAGATTAGTTTGTAATTTTTACAATTTCATATAAATGGAAGCATAGACCATGTTTGGCTTATTTCACTTAACACAGTTACGTTACGATTAACCCATGTTATTGTGTGTAACAATAGTTATTTTTGTATTTTTTTATTTCTGAGTAGTATTCCACAATTTTTTTTAATCATTTACAAGTTGATGGACAGTTACGTTGTTTCCATTGTTGGCTGTTATAAATAAAAGTGCTATAAACTATATGCAAGTCTTTGTGTGTACATAAACCCATATTTATTATCAGTAAATACCTATTAGTAGAATGTCTGGGTTGGATGGTAGGTGTATGTTTAAATTTTTTTAAACCATCAATCTGTTTTCCAAAGTATACCATTTTATATTACAACATGGAGTATGTAAGGCTGCAAGTTCCACAATGTGGCTATGTCTCAATATGAATTCTTCTAGATCTCTTACCTCCCATCCAAAAATATATCTCAGATATTCTTACTGCTGAAGTTCTTACCTTCAGTGATGGGGCACTAGAAAGATGGTTAAACCTTCCACATGTCCATATTATCCATAAGATATTCATATACATCCTTGCCAGGGTAAACATTAGAATGAGACTAACTTACTCTCTCCAAAACTCTGATACTCTTGTCCAAATAGTGGAGAGGCCAGATCAGAAATTCCATTGCAAAAGCAGATTACCCAATTTGGGAAAACTTGCCAATCACCTTATCTTGCTGGCCATTCAATGTTTACAAGTAAATCTTTGAGCCTTTCTCACTGGGGTTGGAAAAGGGATCTGACAAGAGAGACTCCTATTTTGTTCCATGAAAAGGAAGGACAAATGTCCAATATTTCCATTTCTAACCTGATGATCTGGGACTCAGATGACATTCTGGATGCCTGCCAAAACCCTCCCAATTATTGACATATAAGGAAGAGGTGGCTGAAACAGCAGAGCCATTCAGCTGTTACTAGATAAGCCCTGAGACGGTATGACCCCACTTATTTTCAGCTCTACTCTGTGAAATAATTAAAGCCCCTTTTTTCACCTTTACACCAATTTTGGGACAAGACAAAGAAAGAGTCCCAAGCAATCTACTTAAGAAAGAGAACACAACAATGGTTGTGCATATACAATGCACTCCTACTTCTTTTTATTTTTAATACACACTGGAGACTGTTCCAGGTCAGTAAATATTTATGTGCCCCTGTCCAGTTACTGATAGCTATTAAAAAGTTATACCAAACTTAATAGCATTAATAATTTATTATTTTTATTTCTTTTAGTTCTGGAGGTTGAGTAGGATCAGCTAGACATCCTTTCTTGGGGCCTCTCACATTGATATCAGATCATAATTGTAGGGAGTCATCTTGAATATGTCCTCACTAACATGTCTGGTGGTTGATGCTGGTTGTTCTATGAGACCTCATCTGGATGATCAGCTGGAACACTACAACTGACTTCTATTCTCCTGGGTTTCCTCACAGTGTGGCAGCTGGATTCCAAGAGCAAGTATCTCAAGAGGAATTTGAGACAAAGGAATAACGTAGCCTTGGAAATCATGAAGCTCTGTCTATTAGAGGTGAGTCACTAAAACTACAAATATGTAAGGACAAGGGAATCCTATATCTACACTAATAAAAGAGAAACATGGTAA
>NW_005326301.1:0-1842 GCF_000412655.1 Myotis brandtii | reverse complement strand
TCTCTAGGTCAAGGAAGGTTTTTTGAAGGACAAACAGGAATTAGATGAAGGCAGATAGAGAATTTTAGGTAGAGGAATTAAGCATACAGAGGAGAGTGAGAGAATGGTAAGGTAACTCTCTAAGCCTCTTGTCTCCTCACCTGCAAATGGGGAGATGTACATCTCCCTATTGGGGTTGGTGGTCGGATTAAATGACTTATCTTATGTAAACCATGTAGTAAAGTGCCTGACATTGAGTAAATGTCCAAAATCTTGAGGCTATGATTGTCATGTTGTGATTCTTTCTATGTTTCTGTCTCTCCTGCTTGGCCATGGGGGTTCCTCGAGGGCCAGAAACAGTCTGATTCACCTTTGTATCATTAACTTCTGGCACATAGTGAGTACTCAGTACATTTTATTGGGTAAGCGTATGAATGTATAAGGAACTCAGCATGTGTCTCAGAATCTCATCTAGTTTAAGACAAAAGTAAGAAGGTTAAGAGGGAACAAAAAAGTGATAGCACCCCTAAAAAATTCTTCAAACTTTTCAAAACTTTCCCTTTTAAAATTAATAGAAAAACTGGGGCTTCCTCCTGGGATTTGTCTCCTAATTTATCAGAAATTACCAAACCTGCCACCTTAAAACACCCAGAGAGCAACAGGTCTAGGATGAATTGATTTTGATAGAAAAAGGGGAGGAATAAGTACAGGTCAGACCAAGTATAAATCTAAATCCCCTGATCTTTTCCCCTTCACCAATGATCAATACTTTATTACAGAGGATTTAAAGATATACTTAGCATTGAGGAAGTTGCTCAATGATAGAAGGCTGGAAGACCAATGTCTTAAGAAGTCCCTCTTTTTCCCATTGGCAAGTTTTAAGGGAGGATCCTGGGAACATGATGAAAACCTTATTTTAATAAATGTTATAAATACCATGTGTATAAATAGAAGCTTCTAGGTCTTTATTTCAACCATTATTTTTAGCATCAAAAATAATGATTATAAGATAAGTAGACATCAGTCTTCAAGGTCAGATTCTCTTGAAACAATCCCAAGCTATTAACTGTGAGAATAATTAAATTGTAATTTAAGCCCATTTTAAATAGCCTAACAAATCTTTGTCCAGCCATGCATTCCTAGAGGAGATGCTGTGCTTCTAGACTCACATTAAAGATACTCCAGCTGAATGTGTAATCTGAATTTATGCTCTGAATTACCAAATCCATATTCTACTCTCCACTGTTCAATCTATTTTCTTCGGCTTCAATGCAGATTCTGCCAAGCAGGTGGTCTACAGCTTGCAATTGACAACACTTACCAGCTGTTAGCTTTACACATTGCTCTAATTTAAATGCTTAATTGCTCCCAGTGCACTCAATTTACAGCTCATAAACACCCTCCCCAGTGGTCCCCAAACCTCTTTACCTATGATAGATCATAGTGTCCCTTGGTAGAAATTGAAATAGCTGAATAATCTTATACTTTTTAAACGTTTATAATTATTTATTAGAAAAAAAAACACCACACCTGAGTGTTTTCTCTGTTAGTTTTGGAGAGTAGTAAAAAGATCTGTTCACTGCCAGGTCTCCTACTAGTCCCTTAACATCCTTTTTGAAATAGAAACACAAGGATGTTATGCCCTTTAAATTTATGGAGAGTCCAGGATGACCAGGGAGAATCAAGGAAATTTAAATACTTTGTGGGCAATGACTTTATCATTACAAGCTGTTCCCGTGTCAATGGCATCTAACTAAGGTAAAGAACACAGGTCTGTAAGTGTCATTGTTGTAATTTCCCTGCGCGAATCACACAAGGACGCCTCGAGAAGTCGAATTAAGGAGTCACATTTATTGCAAATCA
>NW_005326300.1:0-1842 GCF_000412655.1 Myotis brandtii | reverse complement strand
ATGTTTCTATCTCTCTCTCTCCCTCTCTGAAATATATTTTTAAAAAATAAAATAAAACAGACACAGTTTGTGTATTTTAAAGCCTTCTGACGTTTTTTATAATAAACTGAAAAGACCATTTAAAAAAAAAATCAACCTAACTCTAATATAACTGAATAAAGAGGCTGAATTTGGTGCCAGTCAGAAGCAGTATTTACAACAAACTTACTTTCTTTAAAACTTAAAAAAAAGTACTATTTTAAATTTATAAATCAAATTCAAATAGAGGATTAATTCTGGGGGTATGTATGTCTTTGTGCACACAGATAATAACAGACATTGTAGATTTTTATTTTCTAAATTTGGGAATAGGATATCAAATTTCATTCTATTTATTTATAACCTCTTGTTACAAAATGTACTTAAACCTCTTCTTACAAAATATTCACATAAGATTTTTAGAGTTTACATTACTCTGGTCCTCAAAATAACCCTTCTTAAGTAGATAGAGCAGGTATTATACATGTATAATCCAGAACAATTCCCTGGGTTATACATGAGGGAACTGAGACTCAAAGAGGACATAATTTGCCAACGCCATGAATGGAAAAACAGGATTCAGAATCTTGTGTTGCCTACCATACCTCATTATAAAAATCTAAGTTTAAATTCCAAATCAAATATCCACATGACTTAAAGCAATATATTTTATATGCCACAAAGGTAAATATAAACAAGCACAAATTTAACTCAACAAATGTGCACAAAAATAAGATAACAGAGCAGGATTGAAATTATTATCCTTATGCTTGCAAGGCAGGCCCTTGGCTGGAGTATGGGAACTTAGGTTTTAAGAGTGTTCCCATAACTCCCTGATAAGAACAGTTCACTGTGCCTAAACTATTTGTGCAAACAATTTGGTTTGTGGCAAATACCTATTTTCCTTCAGAACTTTGGTATATGTGAGAAAAACAAAGTCTACACAACCAGTACCGATTAAAACCCTGGGCATGAAGTCTCTAATGAGTTTCCCCATGGATAGTATTTTACATGGGTTCTCACAACTTGTTGATGGAGGAATCAGGTGCATCCTGTGTGACTTTACTGGGAGAAGAGTCTTGGACGCTTGTGCCTGATTTCCTTCAGACTTTATCATTTTATCCCATGACCCTCTTTCCTTGCTGATTTTGCCTTGTACCCTTTGGCTGTAATAAGCCATGTCTGTGGGGACCCCTATGCTGAATGCTGTGATTCCTCCTACAGAATCATCAGACCTGGTTATGGCCTTTGGGACCACTGACACAAAATTCTAGACCCCCCAAAATATTAAACAAGATTAAAGGTACATACATGCATGTTAAGAGGGTCTACAAGATGAGCAGCAATACTCATTTCATATTCTGAAAGCTTCACATTTTTCACACCAATTTGCTTCATTAACTTCTCCGCCTAGGGGGAAAGGGAACAAGCAACCTTCTTTAGTTTGATATTTAGATATGGGCACTTCAAAAGAGGCATCTGTGAAATATAAAAAGCAATGAACAGATACACAAGAATTTTCCAAGAATATTCTAGGCCCCTTGACTTCATCCTTGCCCGTTGTAAGTCCTTAGGTAAAGAAAAATTTGAGGGTCTACTCTACAGAAACAAGAGCAATTTAAACCAGCTCGTGAAAAATGAGGGGAAATGAGAAAATAGGGTACATAATTAAAGAGATAAATACAGGGCCTCACACTGCTGCAATGAGACTCTAAGGTCCAACTTGATATCTCTTTCCTAGTAGGATGATCATGACAGGTACAGACGAAACCTCAAGAAGAAAGACTGAGGAATTAAAGATATCAAGAAATAGACAACTGGAAT
>NW_005326299.1:0-1841 GCF_000412655.1 Myotis brandtii | reverse complement strand
GGTCAACTGTGTTAGAGAGAGCCAGTCACGTGTCCAGGTTCTGGCAGACCTTGGCCTAGAGTCCTATCCACGCTACAGTCTGTCTGTCTGCCTCCCACAAGGACGCAGACCCAGCAGGTCATGGGTGCCCTCCAGCTGGTCAATTGCAGGCGTTACCTGGGCTCTGCCAACACTGGAGTGGGGGCTGCAACAGGTCTTCCTATCTCTGGGCCGGCTCTGTCCCAATTTGGACAGGAATGGGATGACCGAGGGTTTCCTGAAGGCAAAGGAGGCGCAGACTCCTCCCCACAGCTCCCACGGTCATTAGCATGGAAGCAAGGGGGCGGGGATAGGAAGCAAACTCACCAGCTTAATCCGAGAAAGACAGTAGTTCTCAGGCCCAGCGCTAATTCACCCAGCACAGCTGGCAGGGACATGTGCGCCACGTTCATGAGCCCAACGAACACAATACAGAAGCAATTGAGCATAAGAGGCAAAGAACAATAATCCCTTCCAAGGATCCCCCGGGTGACGGTGGATTTTTCACATGAATGAAAAGGACCTGATTAATCAAAGATGGGAACGAACTGCTTGCTATCTGCTGAGACACGAGACACGGACGAGATCTAAACTGGACAGTGCCCCTTCTCCCTTCTGGATGAAATGTAACAAGAGCCGATTTCCAACAAGGCAGCTGCTGGGCCATCTCAGCTTCATTCCTTTTCCTAAATAATCGATACACCCGTGGGTCGCAGCTGCTATAAACGTCAAGCCGCAATTTGTGACTAACACCGGTGCAAATCAGTTCAGGCAGCGCGTGACCAGAGGCCTCCCCCGCTGGAGCCCGAGTGGGATAATAAAAATGCTCAAGGCTACGACGACATTTTTCTTCCTATCAGCTCCTGGTGCAGGAGGCTCAAGATTTTATTTAATCCTGCAGACTCCCTGGGAAGGAGGGAATCATGGCTGAGGTTTTCATGGTGTTCAGTTGACCTCGAGAAGCTCAAGGACTCCAGGGGGGGTGGGAAGAGGGTGGACCCTGGTCTATTTAAAAGCACAAGTCCTTGGACAAAATGACCTGTCACACCTAGAGCCCAACAGAGAAGAGCCATCATTTGGTAGACAAGTGATTGCTCCTGCCTCTCAGCCTCGCACCTTCATACCCTTCCCTTGTGAAGTTTTGCTGCTGCTTGCCCTGTGGTTGACTTTCATTGTCATTCTGCATTCAGCGTGGCTGTTTTTTCCTCCAGGAAATCTGCCCGTGACTCCAGAGCTGGGTTGGCATTTTCTTCTATGTTCCTATAGTTCATGGCACACAGGGACCCTGGTTTTCACTTTCCCAGAAGCACCTCGCCCTTCTTTCAGTAACAGAAAGTCAGTGCTCCACACCGAACACAGGGTTGGTGAGCTGTCCACCGGAGTCCTGTCCACTTCTAGCCAAAGGAGTGGACAGAGGACCAAAGTCAAGTCAAATTTCTCCTGCTGAGGCTATCTGATATTGATCAAGGTGAGGAAAATGGTGAGAACCAATTTGTCCTAATTTGTCTCTGTTTCCTGCTCTTTAGACCACTGGAGCTGCTGCCCACTCCCGTCTTTTCCGAGCCCAGTTGTTCAGCTTCTCCTTCAATCCTGTGAACCATCCCATAGCCTTCCAGTGCACTATCTTTGTCTGAGGTTAGCCAGAGTCCGCTTCTGTTGCTTACAACCCAAAACCCTAAGGTTCTCTAACATCCCACCCATCATTCTATTGCAACTGCCTAAAAACAATGGCTGTCATTCATTTCATAACCTCAGTGCCTATCACAGGGCCCGATACATGGCAACTGTTCACTGGCTTATTGAGTGGAAACTTCATCACCGAG
>NW_005326298.1:0-1841 GCF_000412655.1 Myotis brandtii | reverse complement strand
TTGATGTTCCAATTATCGCTCTTTAAAATACTTTAAATATCTTCTGGCCCAAGGGATACCGATTTTGTACCTCTGGATCCACTTTTTTATATTTTAGGCCTGCATAAAAGACCAAGAAAGAAGGAAAATGTATGTGGTAGTATAGGGAGTCCCCAGTCTTCCCAGTTAAGCCTGATCTTAATATCCCATCTTTGCTCACAAATACAGTTCAGCTTGTCATTCTACCACTTAGGATGAAGTGAACCCAGTCTCCTTAGAAACAGGATGTATGAATGGTACCGTATAGAAGGAGGGATCATAGCAACAGTCTCTCATGCAGACCTCTATTTGGTACACAGATGACGAGCTAATCGCCGTCCCTGCCTCATCTTCCCCCAAAAAAGCCCCCAAAACAAACCTGCAAGGTTCTGATGGAGCCAGAGGAACAGCTGGCCTGGTTTGGGACCTGGTCATGGAACTGGGCTTCAGTTTCCTAAAATGGGGGTTCCACTGCCCTGGCTATGCTTGCATAGGGCTGTTGGTGAGGACCCACGAGATAATGCCATGGGAAGGGGCTTTGTAACTTGCCACGTGCAGAACGGATACGAGTTAATGCCATGGATTCGGGAGAGAACCTGGAGGAATAGTCCTCCTAGGAGTTCATTACACCCCTTAAGTTACTTGCCCGAGTGGGGTGCTTCTCTTTATATTTGAATAAAGTCCTCTATTGATGGGCCCAACTTTTAGTTGCCCTAATGTTTCTTCCTGAGTTAAGGAGTCCAAAGCCCATGTTTGCGAGTGACCTCTGACCCTTACTCAATGCTCACCGGAAGCTCTCCTCTATTCATAGAATGGATGTGGGGTGACATGCCCAGGGTTGGGGACAGGCACCTCATAGGTGGCTCTCTGTGCTCTGCTTCCTCGAACACCCCCCATCCCCCTGCCTTTCCAGTGGGTTCCATTCTGTCATCTGCTGTTTGCATTCCTGTTGTTTCCGTATTTGTCTCAAGGATATTTGGTTGCAGGTCTCTGACGCTGTATTTTAGGTAAATGTGTACAGTGATTTCATCCTGGAGCCTAAGGGAACTTCTGCACCTAGCATTGCTCATAAGCAGGTGAAGTGGAGGGCGGCTCAGTCCTGCTCCCTGCTCTGGTGCAGGCAGATGCTTAGCGGCATGTTTCCAATAAGAGGCGTAGATTTGCACTGCCTCCTGATCAAAGTCAAGCTGCTAAGCCTGGAATCCGGGGCGCTCCACGTCCCGCAATAGCTCTCTTGCCTTATCCTCCCCCACTTCCTTATTAACACCGGGGTTTCAGGCACCCCCTTCCACAAACACGGCCCACATTTTCTCACATCAAGCATTCATGCATACATTTCTTCTGCCTGAATTTTTTTTTCTAGAATGTCTGCCTGCTACAATCATGAGCATGTTGAGCAAAATGTTTATATGCCCCTTATATTTCCATAGAGAGAGCAAGCAAGGTGGAGATGAAAAGATAGAGGAACACGGCTAGGCCTTCTCGCCATCTTTCTGAAGGGGAGGGGAGTAGCTGGGGCCAGGAAATAAGCACGTGGGGCTCAGCCCCGCCCCCCTCTCTGCATCTGCCTCAAGATCAGTGCCTTCTTGTCTGGCCCTGCCTGCTCCCTTTGCCCAGGGCTTGGAACTGCCTCTGAGAAGCATCAAGAGGCCCCTCTCTCTGTACCTGACCCTCCACAAGGACTGGCCTGGCCTGAAGCAGTGCTGCCCCCTGCAGGACACAGGGTAAGCGCATCTGCCTGCAGGCCCAGCCCTGCCCTCATTGGGGTCTCCCAAGCCATAGGCTGCAATGGCGGGGATGGTCCATGTTCTCCGTCCAGAGGT
>NW_005326297.1:0-1840 GCF_000412655.1 Myotis brandtii | reverse complement strand
CCCCTGTCCAAATCTGACCCACCACTCATTTTTGTAAGGCAGGTGAGCTAAGAACAGTTTTTACATGTTTAAATGATTGAAAAAGCCAAAAGAAGAGTATCTTGTGACATTAAAATTGCATGAAATTCAAATTACAGTGTCCATAAAGTTTTATTGAAACACAGCCATCTCACGGGGTTACATATTGTCTATGGCTATTTTCTTGCTACACCAGCAGAGCTGAGTAGCTGTGACAGAGACCACGTGGTCTGTAAAGCCAAATTATTTACTAATTGGGTTTTTAATGAAAAAGTTTGCCAACCCCAGATATAGCCCATCTCTCTACTTGCCTCAAGGCTACTCCTGGAAAAGGACATAAAAGCCAAATTTGATTCTGAGAATTCCACTTTAAGAGAGATACAGACAAAATGGATCATGCTCAGGAGGCAACCAGGGATGTGCCGGGCCTGAGACATACCATGGGAAAGCATGGTTAGAGAGATCATTCGGGGAGTGGGGGAGGGGGGCCTTCAATGATCCAAAGAGCTGTCATGAAGAAGGCAGGCAAGAATAATTCTCTGTGGCTGCAAGAAATAGACTTAGGACTGAAGAACCATTTGAGCTCAATATAAAGAAGCATCCTAGCTGTCTGAACTGTCTCAAGTGACGAGTTCCGTGTCACTGCAGACATCCCAGTAGTGGATGTACGATGTCATGAATGTAAAATGCAGTGATCAATGACCAGCATCTGCTCATCTTTTAGAAGATGACTTATCTGGCAAAGACCTCCTTAACTCCGCCACAGGCATCCACAGGATGCACGTTCGTATAATGTGATTCATCCATGGTTTATTGGACCAGCAGTGGCTCCTGGCTGGGGCTGGGCCCATGGGAGTCCCTTACGTTAGAACTTGCGAGTGGGTCAGGGTGGGGAAGAGAGAGAGGACAAGGGCACTCTGTGTGACTGGGACAGTAACCTTTCTGTCCACCATGTGGGCTCAGGAGAAGAGAAGATTGGTCTACTAGGAAAGGAGAATATAGCTGATATACAGAGAGGGGGAGAGGGATGAGCTAGAGAAAGACTTCTCCCGGGCCTCCCAACAGCCTTGAGTCCTGGCCTCCAAACTTTTTGTGAGGCCTGGCTTCCATGACCACACAACAAGAATCTCATTTTCCAGAAGCCAGCTTGAGATGGATTCTCCGACTGATAGCCTCAGAAACATTTAATAATGTCGTTTGTGGGGGAAGGGAGACTCAACCCCTGACAGCTTGGCCAGCGTCTTCTAGTTCTGGGTACCTAAGATCCTATTAGCCAGCCTAGAGGAGAGGCCACGCCACCTCAGGAAGCAGTGCCTGGGGAGCCTGCCACTGAACATCCTGAGCAGCCACCACAGACATGGTAGGTGATTCCCATCCACTATGCTTATCTCTCTCCTCTTTAGGAAGAAGATAATGTGAATCTATCACACCATGCTGCTGGGAAGAGTAATGAATAGCACCGTTAACAAGTGACAAGTGTTACCTTTCTTATTATTATCTATCATGTATACATCACTTTACTTCTGTAGCATCCAGCAGGTAGTGAATGCAAATGGGCTGGAAAACACTTTTGCAGACTTGCAGTCTCCAGAGAAACCCCGTGAGCACAGACAGTAAAGCTGCCAGGTGCTTCCATGTCCCAGACTGCACTACCCCGAGCAGGACCTGAGAAGCCCCCCTCAAGCACGGTGATTGGCTGGAAAACCCACTGAGTCCAGGCCATTCACATTCATTGCGGTGCAATGAGATCTACCCCCAGCTGCAGGCTTTGACCCAGCCCCATTTGGAGGCCAAAAGTATTGTGTGATCAGAGAGCCCTAGA
>NW_005326296.1:0-1840 GCF_000412655.1 Myotis brandtii | reverse complement strand
AATTCCTGGTCAAGAGCACGTACCTGGGTTGCAAGTTTGATCCCCGGCCCCAATCGGGGTGCATGAGGAAGGCAACCAATAGATGTGTTGACACCAATGTTTCTCTCTCTGCAACCTCCCCCCACATTCCATTATCTCTAAAAATCAATGGGAAAAATAGCCTTAGATGAGGATTAACAAAAAAAGGGGGGAGGGGGCAGGGATTCAAGTTTCTTTTATACTCATTCTGAGCTACAAAGAAAATAACCTACAATTAGTTATCCCCTTTTATCTAAGAGCAAGCAGTGTTGTAACGTATGGATGGGTTCCTCCAATTTCATCACCTTACCATCTACTTAGCCAGTCCACAGCAGCATTATGAAGCTGAAGATGCCCAGCACCTTGACCTGCACTGGCCAGGGTGGCCATCACAACCATGAGTTCGGGGAAACCAGTTCCATCACCATTGGCCAGCATCTCTGTTGCCATGGGGATCAGGGTACCCAGAAGCACAGCACACACACCTTCTCCAACTTGGCTGGGAGGAAGAAACAACAAATCGGTGAGTAATCAACAGGAATCTGACTCCATCTACCTCTGAATTCGTAAGAGTAATTAAGGAAAGTCTTAAATTAAACATTAAGTGCATGACTGTATATACTTTGGACTTGGGCTCCTAGAGCAGAAAACTTTCACCTATGTCACAACCAACAGGTCAAGTCATTGCAAAAGTTTTTCCATGACTAAAAGCAAGGAGCTCTACTAGATTCCTTAACTCTAGTGAAGGGAGCTTTGGAGTCACTGAAAATACTGGCTGATGCGTGAAAAAAAGATCACTGCAAAATTTCTCAACATATTTCTGGAGTCGTTACGGCTACGTTACAAAAATGCAATTGTTCTACCTGTTTTCCCGAACAATGTATGTAGTCAGTAACTGCAACAGCTGCCGGTTCTCCTGAATCATATCCAGCTGATCAGAATCTTTGGGAGGCGATGTGGTCATGCGGGTGAGCCAGGCCTGGAGACGCACAGGCTCCACGCAGGCCAGCTGTGCCAGAGAGCCACAGAGGTGCAGAAGACTCGGGTTAGGGCTCTTCTCAGCTGGGGACAGACGGAGAGGCCAAGGTCAGTGAAGGAGGGCAGGGGGAAAGGAAGGAAGGTGCAAATTGTGAGCCAGGAAAGGGGAAAGGCTTTAAGCAAGCTTTCTACTTCCTTCTGAACTTTCTGAGGGATTCTCTCCACTTGTTATCATTTTAATGCTATAGCGACACTCGGGCAGAAGAAATGCACAGTATTAGCCAGACATCAAAGTTCCCATAAGAAGATTACTAAAAGCTGTCACTCACTCAGCTGGAAGAGTTTGGTGAAGAATTTCAAAACTCGGTTACAGAATTTAGCAGAGAGGTTCTCATTGGCTGTTGCCATCATGATCTGCACAAGTTCTCCACTGGGAGGCAGAAAAGGAAAAAAGGAAAGAAGCACATTAATATCCATTTCTATTTCTTCACAATCTCATCTCCTCTAGGGGAACTGGTCATTTGTGAGTCAACACACAAGGTGTTCAAGAAGTCAACTCCTCATCAATAACCTCAAGGAGTCAGCCATTAACCTAAGTCCTCCCCAAGATACTGTTTGCACACCTAAGCAGTCCTTAAAGTATTCCTTGAGAAAGAATACCTAAGTCAACATAGATAGCTCCTTGCTTTCAGGAAACATTCAAAAAATGCTCACTGAATAAAACAAACTCCAGCTCACCTATCAGAGAAGAATTCTTCCATGGCTTTACGAGCCTGGCTGCTTTCCAGTTGCTTTTCCAAATATTGGAGACATTCCTCCAAGATGGATTCATCCAGTCCACTGT
>NW_005326295.1:0-1840 GCF_000412655.1 Myotis brandtii | reverse complement strand
ATATGTAGTATGACAGAAGAAAAATGCAAAGCTAATTGCATCTCTTGGTCTAAATACATAAGATAAACTTAAACATAGACAAATGTTATTATCTAGGATCTGGATTTTAAAATGGTCTGGAATGTATGCATAGCAACCTAGATCTGGTTGGAAAAAGGTTCATGTCAAAAAAAGACTAGCAAGTATTATTGAAAAGTAACTTTTAGGCACTTCGATAAAATATATTTCAATGTTCAGTAAAGGTAGATAGTACTTCCACATTGCGGTATTAGGTTTATTTTTAACTACATCTTAAAAGCAGCAATCAACAATTTAGTATGTATCTGAAGTGGTAAGAAACACACAAGTCATGCAGGTGAAAAATGTGTGACATGATAGATCTGATTAGATGCCCTTCCTCAATGCTATCATACCAACTAGGGTATTTTATCATCCCTTACTAACCTTTTTACTTCTCTGTAACGACACTGAACTATAAACTCTATGATACACCATGTCTCTGATTCAATGTAGAACCCCATGTGCCTACCACATATTAATTATACAATAATTTTCTTAAATGGATGAACAATGTTTTGGGAGGAAAAATACTTTGAAAGGATGCTATGTCTGGTGGATTCAAAGTAGGAACAGGTTCAGCAAAAATAATAAAATTCATATGGAATGCTCCTAAAGAATTAGAACTAATAACATAGATGTTCAGTGACATGAATTTCAGCTCAGTTTTAAGGAAGATGTTATAATCATTAGATAAATGCAAATATTGAACAGGATGCTTCCAAAAGTAATGCCGATTCATCAACAGTAATATTCAATGAGATACTGGTTAACCATTGGTCAGGATTATTCTAGAAGGAGACTTCTGCCTTGGGGTTGAATTTTGAATTAAATAACTCCTAAAAGTCTTTATAACCTAGCTCTCTATTGTTATGTGATTCAACTTAAAAAATCAGAGCAGATAGAATTAAACATTATCCAAAAACAATGACCATAGGTCTTTTCTCAACAGAGATGAGTCACTGTGGGGACCAGCTCAGGGCTGCTAGAAATGACCACTTCAAGATCTGCTTGGTTTCCTGACTACATAGAAGACAGGGAGCTGCTGTGAACAATTCCTGGTTTATTTTGTGCTCACCATCTTCACATTCTGCTTCTAAAGAATGGCACCCTTGCCTTTCTGGAGCCTTTCGTTGTCCTGTGCTAGCATCATATCTCATTCTCTTTTATAGGGTCATGAAAATGAATAAACAGAGTATTTACATTCCCAGCAAGTAGGGCTAATCTCATTGCATGTATCCTAAATGACTTAACTGTTTTGAAAACGAGCTGGGCTGTGTCTCAAATGTTGACAACAAAGGTAATGGCTTTTATACCTAGACAAGCCAATGGTTTTCTTCTATGGCTTTTTAGATTTCCCATGGAGAAAAAAATTGTAATCACTCCTTTTGCAATGATAATAGCTTAATGAACATCAATTTATTGTGAGGCAGCTGCAATGGCTTTGTAGTTCATGACTGTGCATTATCTCTTAGGGCCAGAGCATGATTGCCATTTTTGGCAAGAAACAGCTAGCGACCCATTTACTGCCACTGATTGGAATAATATAGAAATTCATTTGCTTGCCAGAATTTTTCTGGCTGTGAAATCTAGGAAGTGTACTCTGTGTTACTGCAGTGATACTCATTTTGGGGTTCAATTCTGTTTCTCTTTCTCCCATCTACTTAACTCACAACCTCCAGGGAACTGCAGAGATGTCCTTTGGTCCTCCCACCTGGATTGGACATTGAAATGTCTTTTCATATTCCTTATGTGAGGATGACATGAAAGTCACTGAAAAGGG
>NW_005326294.1:0-1840 GCF_000412655.1 Myotis brandtii | reverse complement strand
CGCACATTCCAGGGGGGAAACAGACACACACAAGTGCGCACGCATGCACTCGCCCCCACACACTCACGCAGGTGCACAGGCGGGGAGGAGGGTCTGGAACAGCAGCAGCTGGCGTTGTCCCATCTCCCACGGCCAGCACTCGTGTGAGCCTGTGCACACATTGGCACATCTGAGCCTCGCAATCATTTTGTGAGGCGGGGGACACTTTTACTGCCGTTCTTCATATGAGGAGAATCAGGCACAGGGAAGTTAAACTGTCCACAGTTCCAGATCTCATAAGCCATCAAGTCCAGAGGCGTCGGCAGACTCTCGGACCCAGCGCCCAGGTCCTGTGCCTGGAGCTGCCGCCGGCCACCAGAAACTGGAGCCGGGCCTGCAGTGCCTGGTGAAGAAGAGGGTCAAGTTGTTGAACTTGTCTTGTGGCCTCAGTCCCTTACCGCAAAACTGCTGAGATCCTTAACACTTTCGGGGAAGCCTTTTCAATGGGGAATGGCTGAGTCATAGTCCAAATACCTCTCTCTCTTTTTTTTTCTGCCCACCTTCTCACGCCAGCTCCCACCATTCCCTGTCAAGCCACAGTCTAACACCGGGCAGGGGGGTGGGGGGATGGGGAAGGTGCCCTCCTCACACAGCCCTACTGGGGCTCTGCCCTCCCTTGCTGCAGACAGAAAACAGAAGGAGCCTCAGAGAGGTTGAGCCACTCCCCCACAGTCACACAGCCAGTCCAAGGCCCAGCCCTGCGTTTGCACTTCAGCCTTGTCTAATCTACAGCCCAAGCTCTCGCCTCTTCGAAAATGTGACTCATGCGCCTGTGTCAAGGCTCTCGGGGACTGGAAGAAAATGTCAACATCGCGGCTGAAAAATGTGATGAGCATCTTTCCTGGAGGAAAGGCACTTCCTGCCCAGTTGTTATTAAAAGTAAGGAAGAGGGGTGGGGTCGGGACTGGAATAGGAAATATGCAGCTATCCAGCAGAGGGGGGTGTCGGGAGCCAAGGCGATGCTGTGTCCTCCAAGGCACATTCCAGGGCAGGGGCCTGGGCCACCGATGCCAGGGCCACTGTGGAGGCCCCGGGCCGGGCGCTGGCTCCGGCTGGGCAGAGCCCTCGCTGCCCATGTGGCTTCCGAGGACGGGGACGGGCCTCCTGCCCGCAGCCAGAGGACAGACACTTGGGCAAACTTGCCTATGATGGAATATGGAGTTTTCCCCCTCCCTACCCCACGCTTCCCCAGCTTGGGGGAAAATAGAAGGAAAAAGAAATGGGCTTCCCCACCCCCACTGAGGATAAGAACTCGCAGTGGAAAATCCAGAGACCAAACATGCAATTCTAAGGAAAGCAGCGCCGCTCCTGACTCGGGCTCGGGCAAGCGGCTCACGTGGACTTGACTCTCGTCCATCTGGTGTGGGAGCAGCAGCACTTGAGTGGGGCGGAGCGGGGCCCGGGCAGGGGTCCTACTTGTGGTAGAAGGAACACCCACTGGAACGCGGAGGCCTGGGGCCCTGAGCCCTCTGCACCCCAGGGGCTTCGGGGGGATCGTGACCGTGGACTTGGGCGTTTCACATGGGAGGCATCCGTGAAGCGGGAAGCATCCTTGTCCGGTCCACCAGCTCCACGTCCCTGCGGGGGGAATGCCTTTGAAACTGTAAAGCCCTGTGCACATGGGAAGTGGTAAAGACAGTATCAGCCATAATGCTAAGTACTGTCACCCAGAGACGGGGTTGTTCTCCTTCTGTTGTGTGGAACAAAACAGTAGCTGTAGGGGCGGGGGGAGGGGGGGCAGCGCAGTTCAGGAGGCACAATGCTGAAGGCTCTAGAGCAGCGGTTCTCAAGCTGTGGGTCG
>NW_005326293.1:0-1840 GCF_000412655.1 Myotis brandtii | reverse complement strand
TATATATATTTAATATAATTTAATTTTAAAGCTAATGATCATACATTAAATGAGACAATATCTAAAAATAGGGACAGGAGAAATGGTCATCCAAGTAGGCTCTTGACACACAAAAAGCCAAGTCTTGGTTTGATTGTTCTGGGTGAACTTTCAGTGAGGACAGAAGAACGTCTACAGGTTACACAGTTGGGGTTGAAAATATGAGTCTGGATCTCAGGCTAGCAATCACAGGGAGGAAACACATTTGTAAATTATCAGTGGATGGGTGGTAGGAAAACCACATAAATGGAAAAAATATATTCTTTTAAAAAAAGAACCATGCCAACAAAACCTTTCTTACTCTTGCAACTGTATGGACCCTGACTCCTTACAAAGAAAATAAAGAAGTGAAAGGATCAGTTTGTGTAAGCAGATTGGTATAGATTCTGATACTTATTATCATGATAAACTTTTCTCAAAGATTCTAGAGATTTCTAATGTTTTCCTATGTTAGTCTGTTGCTAATTTGTCAGTGTCTCCTGCTTCACCAATATGGGACCTAAGTCATTTTTGCAGACTAATTGAACTCTAAAAATGATACTCTGAGGAAGCTGGCTAAGGAAGCATGAATTTGTCAAAAAGAAGGATTTAAAGACAATTGTTTTTAAAGAATAGCTTGCACCCTTGCTTTATCACTTTCCTTTTAATCCAAATGATGGCTGTGTTTTTGGGAAAATAGCAGTATTCATCATTGTTAAGTTGGGAAAAGGAATACCCATACCAGGTTATTTTTATGGATCTCAAAAGCTGCACAGGAAGTAAAAAATACTACGAGGTACGAACAGTGTGAAACACTTTGTGTGCCTTGTACCTTGTCCAAAAATAATTGACTCATTAATCTCAACTCTATCAATCTGGTCCCATTATCAGGGTCAAAGATAGGTTAATTTTAATAAGTGGATGAGTATCAGTTCCCAGATAGGCATGCATTTAACAGATATTATCTTAGAAAGGAGGCAATAATTAGAAAAATTATTCTGAGGTGATTTCAGTGAAAAATACCATAAATGAAACCCTCACTTTCTACTTCAGTATTACTAGGAGACTAAAAACTGAGCTATGTTCCTAAAATTGACATTTGGAATAAATGTTTCTGGAAATAATAAAATATTTTCACAAAGGGAACAATAATTTCACCCGAATCACAGAACAGCAGTGGTGAAGAAATATGGGTATTTGACATCAGATTGCTTTAGTTTTGAATCCTGACCCCGCCCTTCACTATTTGACTTTGGGGAAGGGATTTAATCTTTACAGGTCTCTGTTTCTTTCTCCATGAAAGAAAGGGGTGATAGTATATTTCACAGACTTATTTTAGGAATTGAACAAGAAAATATACGTGAAAGCATCATGCACAATCCTTCATGTGCTGTAAATTGTTCCATAAACATCCTTTTTATGTTTCTGAATAATGAACTCTAATCAGGTACTCACTGGCATGGTCTCCCTTTCAAAAAAACTGTTATTGTAATTTTGAAGTTGAGCAAAATAACTGTTCACTCATACCAAGTGGTTTCTTTTGTTTTGCTTTTTTCCTTTGCTTCTCACTAAGATATTGCTTTCTTTTCTTTCATTTAACTTAACAGATTTAAAAGCACTGTTTATACTTCCATTGTCAAGAGTAATCATGCTTTTGAAGTAAGGTAATGTCCCATTGTTACACTTATTGGTGCCTATTGGGGGAAAAGTTAGAATTTTATCAAGTCTATTTAAACATCACATTTCTTACTACATATCCCAAGAGGAATTCTTGCTTCATCTAAAATTCTCTCTGATGATACTTATATTAACATGCTTATCC
>NW_005326292.1:0-1840 GCF_000412655.1 Myotis brandtii | reverse complement strand
ATCTAGAGGCACACCAAGAGGAGGGGCTGATAAAATAATATTGAATGTCCACTGTAATTGAGAAAGAAAGAAAAAGCTGAAGGTATCTCTTGGGTCCAGAAAATCTTGGAGAGGGTTGACTGGTGGAAGTTAAGACTACAGAAGGAGGGGTATGTTTGGAGGCATGGAGAAGACAGTCATTGTTGGAGACACCACCCAAGACAGAGAGAGTGGGGACAACACCTGGATTCTCCCTCACCCCCTCTACCCCATGGCTTCCTTCTGACACGGGAGCCTGAGAAATGCATCCTATAAGGGGTGACTGCCCTGCGATACAGAACAGAAGAGTAAGGAATGGCTCTGAGGACCAACAGGCCAACAATGAGCCGTAGAATGAGATATAAGATGGTAATGAAAGTGGAAAAGCAGATATGAGCTAAATGATATACATGAGAAACATGAGTCTCAAAGGAAATGTGGATTGGGAGGTAGGTTAGGAGCTGGTGCAAACATTTCTATTTTTGTGACTGGGGATTTTCGGAGAGCTTAAATAGATGACTACAGAGTAGCGAGGGTCTACTGCAGCCTCTTCATTAAGTGTCGGGGTGAGGCTATGCCTTGGGATAATATGCCTGGGGTCAAGTTGGAGGTGGCAAGGTTGAGATCTGAGCATAGTCTGACTCTTTCCCGGTACCACACACTCTCTCCTAGTTATCTGACAAAAAAATTGAAAGATTGTCTAATAAATATTGCAGTGCATTTTTTCAATTTGTAAATGCAATCGAAAGGTTAGCCAACCATACTAATTCACATAACTATTTCCTGCAAAACGTGTTCTACATCAGTGAGTCTCAACCTAGGGGGCATTTCTGAATTTACAAGATGGTAGGGGGAGATTTTAAAAACTAGATAGTTACCAAAACTTTTAGATATATTGCACCTGGGGGCCATATTTGAGTTGCTCAGCAACAACCCTTTTAACCTCGAATTCCTTCTATGGCCAGCTAGTGCCATAGAAGTTAGTATTTTTAATTTGCCACAGATGAGTCTGCTCCTCATGCAAGGCCAAATGAGAGGGCAATGGCTAATTACCTAATTGCCCAAGTAAGTAGGCCAACCTATAGATGCAAGAGGTGAGGGACACTAGCCATGAGTCCTTGCTGGTCTTCCCATAAAAAACAACAACACTTCATTAAACACTGATGAAGCAGAGCAACCAGCACTCACGGGAAGAACACGGAATGGGCCTCTGAAGGTTTGGGCTTTATGTCCAACTCTGCTACCAACTCTGTGACCTTGGCCTCTCATCCACTTCTCTCCTACCATGAATTTTGCTGACTCCATTAGGCAATGCTTCTGGTTTGGTGCCATTGCCAAGTTTCTTGGGTAGAGTCTCACCTCAGATCCTCCTTGAAATGAGGAGGAGACTCATTAATTATTTGATCATTGTGAGTGCAACTTGCCCTCCGGGAATTGATCGTCCACAAGATAGCCATATTCAAATGTTCATGCCATTCAGGCTACACATGGCAACGTTTCCTAGAACATTTCCCAATAAAGAAAGCAATTAAGCAATTAAAAAATGATTTGGCCTTGGTCAGAGCTGAATGTGAATCAAATATGGCTAAATTATGCTCTCCTGAGTTCATTTTCATTATCTGCCAGCAAATTCATTCACTCTTTCATTCATTCAACAAACACGTATTGAGCATTGCATGTCAGGCAAAGGTCCTGGAGCCAAAAAGGCAAAACAGTTCCTAGTCTTCAAAGAAGTCACATCAAAGGGATTAAGAAGTATGAATGGGTAGTTACAGAATAGTCACAGGATATAAAGTACAGCCTAGGGAATATAGTCAATAAT
>NW_005326291.1:0-1840 GCF_000412655.1 Myotis brandtii | reverse complement strand
TTCATAGGTCGACCCTCAAGAACTAAGCCACACCGGCGGGGCTACGGGTATCTTTTTTAATGCTCAAAACAACTCTTCATGATAAGCATTACTATCTTCATTTTATGATGGGGAAATTGAGATTCAAAAACGTTAAAATACTTGCCCCAAAGGCATACCTATCTGTGAATGGTGGGATTTGAATCCAAGTAAGCCTAACTCCAAAGGCTATATTCTTTTTCCTTATACAGCACTCCTTACCATGAGAGAGCAGGGCTTGGGGCAAAAATGGCCCTGACAGGGGACATGCAAATGACTTATAAAAATTACTTCCAATTCCAAAATTCCGTCTTTGATCTATATTCATATGGAGAATTTTTAAGATGTCTGGCTGGAATCCTTTCTACAGAACGGGTTTTAGTTGGAAGGGTATATGAATGAAGGGCCTGGTGCCCAAAGACAACCCTGGAGGGGTAGTGTAGCCAGAGGTGCCTAAACTTTGCCTCTCTGGATAAGGGTTTCTTTGCCTCTTCTGCTTTTTCCTAGGAAACAGGAACCTAAAACCACATGTTCAAAACCATACCCAGTAGTGTGGGGGTTTCCAAGTACCGAGTGTTGGGAACACCCTGATGCTAGCCTTGGACAAGCACACAAGCACCTAATTTGAGATGCTAGTGTCCAGAAAATTTGCCCAGACCATTCCACTGTGAGGAGGCCCAACTACGCTGGCCCACGAGCAACTCTGTGACGGCTCTGCTTCCCCTTATTTTCCACATCATCATGGTCTTTTCTCTGATTCTCCAACTCCCTTCTCCCCTTCCAAAGGAGTGGACAGAAATGAGCCACCCATCTATGAATAAAGTTCTCTCTTGTAACAACAGCAGCAAAAAGAGAAAAAGAAAACAGAAAAGAAAAAAGCCCCCAACCACCATGATGAAATTGAGACAATGAAAATGTTCCTTCAACTGCACCTTTCCCTGGACATCTGCCACTTTCTCGTCTCAGAGACTAAGCTGCTGAGTCATCTTGCTATCTGTGCTATTTGGCTGAGGGAGGAAACAGATTTCACCTGCAATGACATGAATATTGGCTTCCAGGATGAGGACAAAGTCAGACAAGGTTGAGACAAAAATCATTCCTAGTGAAGGGAATCTGTTTAGTGGCCTATTAGTGCCATCTGCTGTACAATTCTGGAAAGCAAGGATGGTGAATTTTAATATTAGCCTGAGGGGATCTGTTTATTCATCTTACATCTGTTGAGTGTATCCCATGCGACAGGCAATGTAACAGGATTGAAGAGTAGATATGGAGCTGAATACTACAAAACTCCTGTTTTCTAGGGGTTCTCAGCCTAGTGAAAGCGGGAGATATTTAAACAGACAATTTACCAGTGTGTTTTGGGCATCATAGCGGTATGTGTAAGATGGAAAGATAGCAAAGAAAAAGGAGGGATTACCTTTAGGTCAAAGGGGTACCCTATAAGGATTTTGAAGGATGGCTAGGAGTTGACCAGAAAAATAAAGGTGGGGGCGAGGGGCACCCAGGTAAAAGGGTGAGAGCAAAGACCCTCAAGCACAAGATGGCATTCCATTGCCAAACAGCTTAGTGTATATTCTGTAGGCAATGAGGAGCCTTTGACAGCAATGAGGGCTATAATATGGTCAGACTGACATTTTACAAAGACATTCTGGAAGCATGTCTGGAAGCAACGAAGGTGGAAATGAATTGCAAGGGAGGTAGAAATGAATTAGAAGGGAAATTAGAGGCAAGATCAATTGGTTACAAGCCCGTTGCCAACAGTCCAGATGACAAATGATATAGAGTTAAATTAAGGCAGAGGCAGTGAGAAAGGAGAAGGGAT
>NW_005326290.1:0-1839 GCF_000412655.1 Myotis brandtii | reverse complement strand
CTGTTCTAGTTCTCAGGACCTCAGCCTTTCTCTCTAAATGCCCACACTTTAACATAGGTGACCTGGCTGTGAACTCAACTGGCATTCTAATTTAGCAGCCCACATTTGGCTTTGACCTTTTCAATTCTGAACCACAACACATGAGATTCTCTTAGAGCAGTCATAATAAGTTCCTAGTTTTTAATCCATGCTTGGGGGGGGGGCAGAATTTGAGCTCATAATCTCTTTCTTGAAGCTTTCCAGCACTATTAGAAGCAGCTACCACCCATGCCAGTCCTTCAAATCCTTATCCGTTCACATTATTTTACGGAAGCTCCCACTTGTTTCCCAAAAGCCTTTTCTTCGAGGAGCACTTCATTCTAGTTCACAGGTGATTTATCTGCTGATTTGCCACTGAATTTTAGGGTATGCCACAGTCTCATCCCTTATGCAGCTGAATTTTTCATACCTTCAGCTCCAACTAAGCCAGACAACCAATCCCAGTCTCCCCTCCTGCCATCTCTCTGTGGTTCCATTTCCTGCAACCATTCCTGGTGTTAAACTTCATACCAATCAAGGTTCTTAGTTGAAAATAATAGAAATAACAAAACGGAGACTGGCTGCTTTAAGCTGAAGTGGAATTAATTAAAACAATGTTAGATATTTTCACGTAATCACTGAGAAAGCTAGAGAAGCATTTTGGAAAACAATCAGAAACAATAGGAAGCTACCAACCACAACCAACGTCATGCCACATGGTTCAAGGCTGCTACCTCCACTGGACCACTCAGCAAGCTAGCTGACCAACATCACACACCAGAGACAGGAAACACTGTTAGGACTGCTGCCACTCTGCCTCACTAGACTGACATTTTTATCACCACTGCTGACATTGAGTGGATTCTCCACTCTTCCTGTTCCACCCGTCAGTTCAGAGTGGGAATGCCTGATGGGCTAGCATGTGTCCCAAGGCCACTAGGAAACTGAATAGTGGGACTTCCCAGATTCTATGGTTAGAGGCAAAATCTGAATTCTGCTAAGATTCACAAAGTAGGGAATTTCCCAAACACAGGAACATGAGAAGAGGAATTATATGCTAGGCAACCAATAAGAAAGAAAAAAAGAGACAAATATCCCCTACTGACACCTTCTTTATATTATTTGGAAGCATCATTACAATAGAAGGTAGATTTTTATGTGAGCCAAAGTTGGAGATTTTTCATTCTAAGGGGAAAATAGTGTTGCAAAAGTTTCTTTGATTTGTGGGTGTTTGGCATCTATGAAGAAGAGGAATGTCAAAGAAGGGGGGAAATCTAGACAAGAGTAAAAGTTCCCTTGAGTTTAACCATGCAAATTAGAGAACCTGAAAATAATATTATTGTTTCATCATCCTTTTTTCAGTTCTCAATAAGTATTTAAAATATCTGCTAATATTTCTCAAGAATGTATTACTATTCCATGAGAACCTACAGGAGAACATTTGCTACCAATTTGAATGGACATAACATCAAAGAAAAGAAAATTCTTATAATAATTTTATTTCATGTTTCCTTTTAATGTGTTTGGAGCACATTAAAGCAAAGTATGTTGAAGTAATCTGCCCTATAGGTGGTTTTAGATCATTTTCCATTGGTAAGAAGCAGGGCATTTTATTTCTTCATATTAAGAAAACAAAAGATAGAGAAGTACAGAAAAACACAGTGATCTCTCAATTTAAGCAGGGATGTATTCCTCTCTCTTGCTATAAATCACTTGAGCACTCTATATAAGTGCTTTAATTTGTCTGTTTGTTAACATTTGAATAGTTACATTTATTTTACTGTGTGTGTTTTGATTATAGATAACTGAAAGACAAAACAC
>NW_005326289.1:0-1839 GCF_000412655.1 Myotis brandtii | reverse complement strand
TGTATCAGCTCCTACAGCTGCTGTTCCCTGAGCCACAAATGGTGGCCTAACACAGAAATGCGTGCTCTCGCAGCTCTGGGCCAGAAGTATGAGATCAAGGTTCCCTTTGGAGGCTTCAGGGGAGGGTCCTGCCCGCCTCTCCAGCTTCCGGGGCTCCAGGCATCCTGGGCCTGTGGTGCGGCACTCCAGTCTCTGCCCCATCTTCAGATGGCCTCTCCCTCTGAGTCTGTTCCCCCCGTGTCTCTTACAAGGGCATTTAACCCTGGATTCAGGGCCACCAATCACCCAGGACGATCTCCCCATCTCCAGGCCCATGACTTAATCACATTTGTGACAAGCCTTTTTCCAAATAAGGTCCCGTTCACAGGAGCCACGGGTTGGGGCGTGGGCATAACTTTGGAGGGCTGCCACTTAGCCCACTACACACCTCAAATCTAGAAGATTCGGGTCCAAACTTGGAAGTACGTGAGCCCCAGGGAGGGGTCCCAGGGAGTCACTCCCACAGCACCGCTGCAACTTTCCGTGCACAGGGGGACCGCTTCACAGTTGGACAAGCAGGTGGGGATCAGTTGTGCCCTGTCCCTGGGGGATCCTGGCTGTGGATCTGGTCATGACTTTAGAAGGGCTGCCAGGGGTGGCCCCTCAGCCACCTTGAGGGACCTCAGGACAGCAGCAGGGCCACTCTGGGAGCCCCCTATGGTCCCACAAGCTGGGTTCCACCTTCACCCTCATGGGCCTGGCTGGCCGGTCCCCACTCACACCCGAGAAGCCCAAGGGTAAGAGAAAGGGGGAAGGTCGCCCCGGCCTCTGCAGAGCCTGGTAGAGATGCCTGCAGCGGGGCGCTGGGCTGGTGATGGCCGTTCCTAGACAACATGGGCCTACACAGGCCAGAGCAGGTGCTGAGGTAGCATAGGAGCAGGTGGCCAGTGGTGAGAGGCAGCACTGTGGGGGTTCATCTTCTCATGAGCCCAGACCCCCCAGCCAAGAAGGTATAGCCTGGCCAAGACTCAGGACAGTGGGGCCTGGCCCACACAGTGAGATTTGGCTTGCTCTGAGAGAGGTAGTCCCTGTGGGGGAGGGGGTGACACTGGAGAAATGGGGCCTGGGGAACCCCAATATCTCAGGTGTTCACTCAACCATCCTTCCTACAAAGGGCAGAGTTGCCTGGCTTGTCCCCTTGAGCAACCATGCTCCACTCTGCATCCCTGTCCCCTTGCACCGGCAGGCCTGCTTCTCTCAGGGATGGGTGCTCAGTGATGGCACCTGTGTGGTCCACCTTCTCGTTGCTTAGGATCTCGGTGCCACCCATTCTGTGCCATGTAGTCCGGAGGGACAGGAGCACTAGGGTCTCCAGGCAACGAGAGGCAACGAGGAGCCCCGGCCCCGGGGGAGGGCTCAGGTGGCCAGAGGGAGGGGAGCATGGATCCCAAAGGAGGTGGCTGCCACGGAGGGAGCCTCAGTCCAGGTGAGGCAGTCAACAACCACCTGGTTGGAGATGGCACAGGGCTCTGGTGTAACAGCTTAGGGTGACCTCATGGGGGGTAACTGTGGGGAGGCTGTTCACAGGGAGCCAATGGGGGCTCAGGACAGAGCAGAGCTGTGGGGCACGGCCACCAAGGAAGCTGAGCTGAGACAGGCCCACCTAAGGGTGATGGGGGTGCCCACAGGCTGTAACAGTTTATCTCAATCAGCTCTGGCATAACAGGCACCACAGACAGAAGGCTTAAACAACAGAAATTTATTGTCTCGGGGCTGGAGGTTGGAAGTCTGACCAGATATTGGGTCAAGCATTTTTCTGGGTCTTTCTGTGAAGGTGTTTTTTGGATGAGATTAACATTT
>NW_005326288.1:0-1839 GCF_000412655.1 Myotis brandtii | reverse complement strand
TTTGGTCTTCTCCCAGTCGTGCTTGTAGACATTCTGGGCAGGAAAATTTCAGCAAAAGGAATTGTAAAATAACATCTAACACAGATTCACCCAGTAAAAATAAAAATAAAAACATTGAAAATGTGCATCTGTGGATTTATTTCCCTATATATAATATATTTACCAAATGGTAGTATACTACTGATTTACCTATCATCCAGCGTTATCCCACAACTACCAAATAAGTATCACATCCTTGTTCTAATGTTCTGTGAACTTTCTAAAGACTCTGCTGTCTTGGTGTATAAAGGATAATATAAAATAGAAACCACTAGGAGGTGAAATATGACCTTCACATGGGAGAGATCTTGTAAAACTCTAGGGATTAGCAGAGGGGTAACACAGAATGTTTCTGACAGTAACAGAGACTGTGGAAAATGAAATCTGATAACTAAGTAAGGTCTTTAAGGGTACTTAGGTCTTAAAAAACTCTGCTTACACTCTGATACCAATCTCATAGTTGTTTATTTGCATAGCTCTTAACCCGGCCTTTTTGAACACTGATGGCATTGCCTCTTTTCGTGCGCATATAAACATAGGCCTCTGTGGCTTTGGTACTCACATCACTCAGGTTATAGGCGTTGACTCTGTGCTGGATGAACTGTGGAGCGTCTGCTGGCACGTTGCACTTGAACTTCTCGCCTTCATGTTTTGCTTTGTAATTCAGCTGAAACACAGTAAAGAGTGGTCAAACAGTTCAGGATAGGCACTTTCTTGAATGCATGTGGAAGAATATGTATCTCTAAGTCATCTCTACCGTTTTGTTTTTGTTTTGTTTTTGGTTTTGAATGCCTCAAAGAAAGAGTCAATCCCATTGAAGTGCAGCCCAGAGCCCAGGTGCTTGGTCCCTCTTTCCGGGCTTGTGGTATAACCAAACTTTGGGTTGTCATTTTGTAAATCCAATATGTATGTGGCAAACTTATTGTCTGATTTAAACTTCTAGGCTGTACCTTGAAGGCAGAAACACCCTGAATCTATGAAATTGGGTAAGAACACTAACAACAATAATGATTCTAAATAACATGCTAGCAGAGTTAAAAAGATAGGTAAATTCTTATTAAAAATACAAAATACTGTATAGAACTTTATTTAAAATTTTAAACGTTACATTAGGTGGAAGGAAGGGAACATAAAGAGCAAACAGGGCTGATGACTTGTGCAGATGAAGGCAAATGGACAAGATTGAGAAGGACTGTGCAATAAGCATCTTCAAAGTAGAGCCCTTGGCCTAACCAGGCCAAGGAGAAGAGCGGGTGGGGACTGGGCACTGCGCACAGCACCGTATTCCATCTTGTCAAGTTCAGTGGGGTCAGTGGTGTTAATGATTAGCTGTTCCTTCTGGGGCACAAAATATTAATATGCTAGGAAGCACTGCATATGAACCAATATGACTTCTCGGTTATAATGATGCCATTCCCTTCTTTGCCCATGGCACATGAGCGAATTCATGTCATTAAAACATGTTTCATAGAAGGGCAATCTGTATGTTTTAATTTACTGTCTTGAGAAGGATGTGCTTCTCCTCAGCATTTAGCTGTGTGAGCACCTGGCTGCTCGGTTGGGTCTACCAATCAGCAGGATCGGCATCACCTAGAGCTTATCAGAGAGTCAGACCTACTGACTCAGAATCTGCATTTGAACAGGGGCACTGGGCAACCCACATGACTACGAATGCTTTGAGAAAAATGGCAGCTTTCCCCCATCTTAGTAGGGCAGACCATTGTGCCATAGATCTTCCCTGACCACCCAATTTAAAGTGTCCAACCAGTCACACTACCTTCTGTCAGCCTATTTTAATCC
>NW_005326287.1:0-1838 GCF_000412655.1 Myotis brandtii | reverse complement strand
TTATGCACATGTAACTTTTAAGAAACATTAAATGAAATATTTTACATTATTACATTAAAAGTCTCAATCATTTTTGTAGCACACCTATTGTAAATAACAATAAAGTTTCTAATAAAGTAAAATATTTTTTGGTTAGTCTGTGTCCCCAGTTAAATTAAAGTCTAACAACATCCACATTGCACAAAGCCTTCCTTCTCATGTCATTATTTGTACTGTCAGTCACATCTCTCCCTGACTTTGGAGACTTCAAATAGTTGAATTTTAGAACTATGAACTTATTTAGAGAACACTTCTAATGTTAATTTCCTTCGGTTGTTGATAAATGATTATGTAGAGTTTGAACTCTTGAACTCTATCTACAAATTCTTGTGGGCCCTATTATATGACTTTTTCAGGCTAAATAAGGAATCTGTATATTTGCTGAGGACTCTTTATTTATAAATAGTTAAGGTTTTGCACTTTCCTACCTTCTCAAATAGAATCTAGCTATTTTGATTGTGTGTCAAATTGCTATTTATCAAATCTTCAACTCAATTCCATTTTATACCTCTTCTCTGGTCTATAAAATTATTGCTTGTGGCACAACTTATAGCTGGAAAGTTATTTGTACGGGCATAAAAGTGAGCAATCTAAAGCACGTATCAGTTGTCTTATTTATGGGAGGGAGGAGGTGGGAAGTCATCTTAGAAATTTACACCACATTGTATTCCTAGAGCTGTTCATCTTTGCTATTTTATTTGTAAAATAACAACCTTTTGCTATTAAAAATACAAAAATATTTTTGATAATTTTAAATTTTCTTTTCTAAGGTTTAAGTTGATCTTATTTTTAAATGGTCTGAAAAACCCAAAAAAACTAACTTCTAATTCAATTTAGATAAAAAAAAATATTTTATTTTAATAACCCATCAGCTATATAAACACCCAGGTCCCTTTCACTAAATAATTATTACATGCATCTTCTATAAAAAACATATCATTTAATTCTCCTGGTCTTTTACTGATTTGAGTTTAATTTCTGGGTCCTTCAATAACTTTTCCATCACTCACTATAATCTTAAACCTTAGGAAACAGCTTCTTTTCCCTTTGTGGTTTTCATAACTTAGTTTATAGGAAACTTTTGGGAATGTTCAAATGTGGTGAGTAAAGTTGTAACTCCAAATATTCACTTGATTTTGACACATAGACAGAGAGAATCATTTTACTGCTATTGGGTATACTATGGGTTTCTTTTTCACTCTCCCCTATAATGACAAGATGCTAAAGTAAAAGTCATAAAAGAAAGAAAAAGCAATAATAATACTGAAAAGAGAGAACAAATAGAAGTATGCTCTGAATAAGACAGCAACATTAGGTGTATTAATTCATGTATTATAATTAAGTAGTTCCCTAATTAAGTTCTAGAATGCTCACTTCCTTTTTAAAGAAAATTATCTAAATCTAAGTGACAGGAACATTAGTCAGAAGCACATGTAAAATAGTTTCTATTGGCAGGGATTCAGGAAATGAATGCCAGTGTTTTTTAACCTTGATTGTAATGAAAAAGATAAATTATCATTTACACAAAAATTTTAGCAGAAGGAGTAGCATATTGTATGTGCCCCATCCTTATGGCATAAGCTATAATTATGTGCCAAAATTATAAACTTTGAAAATACAGCCATTAGATAACAAGATATTGTTGGTGGGCTCTCTAAGATGTTTATGGCAGACTCCTCAATATAAAATAACATACTATGCTCACAGAGTGCAAAGGTGTTCCTGAGAATAAACACAAGAATAAATGCTGACCAGAAGTGTTACCTAAAAATTAAGAATTTTAGAATTAAAAAAAAATT
>NW_005326286.1:0-1838 GCF_000412655.1 Myotis brandtii | reverse complement strand
TCAGCAAAGTTGCAGGATACAAAATCAATATATAAAAGTCTGTTGCATTCCTAGACACTAATAACCAACTGTTAGAAAGAGAAATTAAGAAAATCTCATTTACAATTGCATCAAGAAGGATAAAATACCAAGGAGGTGAAATATTTGTGCACTGAAAACTATACAACATTAATTAAAGAAATTAAAGAAGACACACATAAATGGAAAGATATTTCATGAGTATGGATTTAAATAATTAATGTTATTTAAATGTCCATAGTATACAAAGCAATCTACAGATTAAATGCAATCCCCATCAAAATTCCAATGGCATTTTTCACAGCCATAGGACAAACAATCTTAAAATTTGTATGGAACCCCAAAAGACCCTGGATAGCCAACACAATCTTGAGGAATCAAAGTAGGAGCATCACTACAGATTCCATAAAAATTAAAAGGATAGGAGAATATTATACATAAACAATTTTATGCCAATCAATTCAATGGACAAAATCCTCAAAAGATGCAAATTACCAATGCAAAGACAAGAAGAAATTAAAAATTGAATAACCCTAAATCTATAAAGGAAATTGATTCCATCATTTAAAATTGTCAAAGAAAAGTAAAGGCCCAAATAGCTTCACTGAAATATTCTAACAGCTCACTAAGTTAAACTCTTCAAATGAACTCAAACCTGAAGCGCAGGCATGACCAGTCAAAGAAGGAAGAATTCCCTGCTACAGTCGAAAGACCAGGAAAGCCTGGGAGTGAGGACATGAGTAAGTGCCAGTGCGGCCTCTCACTTGATGTTTGAGCTGGCAAGACAGTTCCAGCCCCTTCTCTGGGCCTCAGTATTGTCTCAAACTCAGTAATTTATGTCCCATCTTCATGGTATTTATCATGTCCATATATTATTTTTCTCTATTTCAACTACATCAGCAAATTTCCTTTACTTAGCCTTGTCCTGTACAATAATACCTATTATATAATAGTACTGGTACACTGATTATACTTGTTCTATTATACATCATAATAAATATGCACATACCTATTGAACTATCACCTATAGCTATTCTAACTCCTTAAAGGTTTGTATAAAACTTGGCAGTAAAGAGGAATAATTGGAAAATCCCTGAAAAGAAAGTATACCACCCACCAGAAAGCCAGTCCTGACCCTCCTGCCTGTTTTCCCACTGTGAAGACTGTACTGGTCCCAGGGTGAGGTCAGCAGCTTCCCTTCAGAGAAGTCAACTCATTTAGAGGATGTTGAGTCACCTTGACCCTGAGCTTTTTGCTGTCCCTTAAATCGGGTCTTGTGTTTTGGCCCTCACAAACACTCACTGATACGTTATCTGGCTGAATTACTATACGGAAAGTCATGGGACTCCAGGCAACTTCAAGCCATTATTAAAGCAATATTTTTGATAGCATTACCAAGCCTAACACTATGTTGAATCTGCAGTTATGGAGTTCATTCCAAAGCACTTGACTGTGCCCAGAAGAGAAATAGTCTCACACGTAATTTTCTAACGCATGCTTGAAAAGAGGGTAGTGCATGGCTCAGTAAATACAACAGCCTGGACAGTTATGAGCTACCAAACTAGGCTGAATTGACTTACTGACATAACCTGCAATGAATGTGGTCTCGCTATGGGAAGCTCTCTGGAAGGCTACAGAGCCTATTATTTTATGGATGTGCTTATCAGCTTATCAATACATAGAAAGATTGATGCTGTCTGATATCCGAGGAGAGACTACAGGAACTATACGACTTTCAGTTTAATTTTTTCATGATTAACTATTTAGTACCATTAAAATTACTTAACTTTTAATATCATTATTTGTTTACATAGTGATTA
>NW_005326285.1:0-1838 GCF_000412655.1 Myotis brandtii | reverse complement strand
GAAAAATATCCTCAGGTGAGGATTTTTTTAAAAAGAGTCCTAGGAAAATGCAGAAGATGGGAACGGACATGGTCAAGGCCCTTCCCTGTGTCTGGGTTTTACAAATGTTTGCCCATTTAAGCGATAATAAGCCCTTGCAAAGCCCCATGTCCCCACTGCACAGATGAGAAAGTCTTGACGTGGCCCAGCGACTGAGTTATGGGATGAGAATGGAACTCAGGGCACTGTCACTGGGTTAAACTGTTATGAAGAC
The DNA here is from genome assembly GCF_000412655.1 of Myotis brandtii. Lineage (NCBI taxonomy): Eukaryota > Metazoa > Chordata > Mammalia > Chiroptera > Vespertilionidae > Myotis > Myotis brandtii. The sequence goes on along the minus strand of NW_005326285.1, from coordinate 1,585 downwards.
TCAGACCACAGATGCCAACGTGGATGCGCTCCGGAGTGGCACAGGCCCTTGAAACAGCCACTGGCAGCTGCCTCCACTGGTCCCTAAGAGAAGATACTTAATCCAACATGCGGATAAACTGAGGCTGTGATGTCTGGACTGGAGCCTGCCTGTCGTGTTATGCTTTACCACCAGGTGTAAAATGAGGGGCGACGGGGCTAGATTGGAGGAAGTTATGCATTCTCAGATCTTTTGCATTGTGTCGGAAAGTATGCCTGCCACCTATTCATCTACAGACTGAGGAGAAAAGAGAAAAGGAGACTGATGTTCTGGTGACAACTTTCTTCCTGTCCCAAAAACAGGGATGAAAATCTACCTTTGAAGAAAAAAAAACACCAAAAAAAAACAATTCGAAGGCTGATGATTGCCTAACTGCCAATCTGTCCTCCCTTTGGGCCAGGAGACACATAGAGAACTCCCTGTCTCCGTCTCCATGGTAACAGGAGGTGGGACAAGAATCAAGACCAAACATTTACTTTTGATGTGCTGGGAGAGGTAGCAGCCTTGCGTGTCCGACAGCAGCAGCTCCTCAACAGCATCTTTTAGGTCAAGTCCCACTCTACCCCCGGGAGGGACCAAGCACAATCAACTCCGTAGCAACAGAACACGCTAGCAGGGACAAAGGCAGCAATCAAAGGAAGAAATATGTTAGGTCACATCAGCTAAGCATGAATTATAAAACAAGGTGACACGGTAGAGAGTGAGGGGACATGCATGTTTGGGTGGTCAGGAAAGGAATCCCTGCCTCTAAAAACAAGCAGGAAGCCTGAGAAGTTCTGGAGGAAGAGTTTTCTGAGATGTACAAGTGCAAAGGCCCTGAGATGCTGGCCTCCGAAAGCAAACACAGGTCTCCAGACGGTATCTGGTGCCCTTGGTCTGGGCATGCTATGACAGTTCCGGATTGTTTAGACTTTAGAAAGATAAAATGAAACCTGTATCACATACTTATTACAGAGCATCCCTAGTGAGGGCTAGGGCAGCACTCCATAATCAAATACTCTATTTCTGTAGTAAGAAAGTGGTAAATTGATTATTCATGCTAATTAAAATAAATGTTATACATATTATACATATGTCAGTTTAGGTCAGGCTTTTTCATCAAATGACTTATGAAAAAATTTTCAATTTTTGGAGCTTTCTAGGTTTCAAAATTACAGAATGGGCTTGTGAACCTACTGGGGCTTGAAAAAAATGAAACTGAAAGAAGCTTCTCAAATTTATGTTTATTAGTCACAGAGTTTTCTCAGCCCTTTGGCTCAGCTACCACCTGGGCCAGCAAGTCACAAAGTGAAGTGAGTGAGGATAGATCGAATACCTGGCAACGGGAGGCGTCTTCCTGAAGTGATGAGGATGCACACACTGAGATGTGCACCAGTCACCACCTTGCAGGGACACATGCACAACCCGGAATTCTACTAACGTCGCTGAATGCTACACTGAAAATGGTGATTTGTATTGACGTTATGTGTCAGTAAAGCTGTTAGAAAACATATCAATGGGAGAGACTCAGGAATGTGAATTAATGGATCTGTTTTTCAAATGCAGA
>NW_005326284.1:0-1838 GCF_000412655.1 Myotis brandtii | reverse complement strand
ATTGATTCACTGAGTTATGCAGATCTTCCAAATGTTGGTACATTTCATTCTACAATATAAAAAAAATCTCACATGTGTCAGTGATCTTATCAGAAAAAAATCTTCAAGTATTGCGAACCTGTCAAGCTCACAGTGGCAGATACAAATTTTTCAAAATTCTAATTTTCACTTGAAAGCTCAGATTTTATCATTGACATCACATACTGTCAGTTGTTTTCTTTGAAGTGACAGACACACTTTGTTCATTTTTGAGGAAATGTCTGCCAAATACTCAAGTCTGAAAAACCAGTTTGTTTGTTAGTCATTTTTTTCAAGGAAAAAAAGGTGTTCGTGTTCCAGGCAAAAGTGGCTAGTTCCGTTCACAGCTCAAACAAGCTTCCATGTGCTGCTGCTTGAGAATTTGGTAAGCAGCACAAGTGTTTTATGTGTGTTTCCCATTTCATCACAGAAAATGTTTAAAATAGATCTACTCATGGGTTGAGATTTTTAAGAAAATTAACAATACTGCTTCTTCAGAAATATTCCTAAGAAAACTGCCTTTTAGTTTTTCCCATGGGTGTGTGGTGCTGAAGAATGCAATGACAGTTGAGCATCCCTGCCTTGATTTGTTCTAAGAACTAGCAATTATGTCCACAATTGCTTTTGCACCATCAGTGCAAATGTTAACGCAGTTAGAATGGCCAATAACATCAGAGTATTATTATGAAAATAGTTTTGACTTTGCAGACCTCCTGAAAGGTTCTTAGGGACCCCCAGAGGCCTGTGGATTGCACTTGGAGGGCTGTTGGGCTAAAGTGTTGAAAGATCTTATTAAAATGCAAATGTCATCTGAGAGCGATGGTAAAATATGAACTCTTGGCAGTCACCATCAGCTTTGTGTGGAGGTAGGAGAGTTCAGCAAATATGACCCTCAAATCTAGAAATCATATAAATCTGGGATAGAATACCAGATGCCATACTCTCTAGCTTTGTAAGTCATATAATTTTTTTTAAGGTCTTGGGTTTTTGTAATCTGTAAGTGGGAATAATAATTCTAAACCCTTAAACTTTCTATGAGGATTTAATATAAGTGCCTAATGCATAGTACATTCTCAATAAATGTTAACTGGTTTTATAATTTATGTCCTTATAACCTAGAAAGAATGGGATAAAGACAGCTAAGTTTTTATAGGTTTCAGGAATAGAAAGCTTCCTGGAGGTCACAGGGTTCAAATTTCCAGAGTATCGACCAATATTAGCCATCTAGGTGGCACACAAAAAAGAGATGAAAAAAGAACTAAAGACAGCCTTCACTTTTTCATTCATCCATTCAACAAATCTATGATGATCACCTAGTGTATGCCAGGCTCCAATTCTGCACAAGAAAAGCCACAGAGTAATGACAGCAACTGGTACAGTGGGCAGGATGTGGGATTTAAATCAGAAAACCTGGCTTTTGGTCCCAGTTTTGTACTAGCTGTGTCACCTAGGGCATGCCCTTTAAATCCTCTGAAATTTGGTTTCCTTGTTTGCAAAATGAGGAAGATAATAAATGCTTCACTGTGAAGTTTCAAAGAATAAATGTAAAAATTCGGTTAAAGCAGTCTTTCATTATTTCAGTGCCTGTGGTTCTTGAAGTGACTCACCTTTTAATGTTTTGAAAAGCAGCATCACATGGAGGAAGACATTTCTCTGCCCTTGATTTCTCTGACTCTAAAATGAGATAATAATACCTGCCTATGTTGAGGGGCACTAGTATATACAGCACCAATATAATTTAGTGTGTGTCCCATGTTAGGTGCTCAGCAAATAGCTATGATTTTGTGGTGAGATAGATATACTTTTCTTGGAAGCTGGCA
>NW_005326283.1:0-1838 GCF_000412655.1 Myotis brandtii | reverse complement strand
CACCACATCAATAATTCACCTTTGTCCCATGCTTTTCCTAACATTTTCCCCCTGCATTTTCTCATTGGATCTCAGATCCTCTCAGTGAGGTAAGTAAAATGCCATTCCCATTTTATGCAAGAGAAAACTGAGGCTCAGAAAGGTGATGTGACTTGCTCACTGTAGGACTCAGGTAGAATATTTTGGCATGAATCCTATCTTTTTTGTCACTTAGGAATATGCTCCATGTGACTAAGAACCTTGGATAACATGAAAAACAAGCTAGAGACCACCGTAACACTTTATATCCTAGGTAATGTTTTTCTAACCTTCCCTAATAATAAGGACTATTTAATGCCTTCTCACCCCACACTAGTCCCTGCACTGAACACAGTAAGTACACCAGGCCACTTAGTACCCCAACATCTCTAGGATGTAGCTGTCATTACCAACCCCATTTTACACGTGTGTTCTCTGAGCACTAGATAGGAAATGACTTGCCTATAGTTCCTGAAAACTTCAGCATATGCCAGAGCTGCGATTTGAACCTAATTCTAGAGTACACAGCATTTTCTACCCCCACTTCCACACAGCTTCCTCTTTCTGCCTGGACATTTGGGCCTACATCCACCATGACCTCTACAGAGCATGACTCGGCACTTCTCTCTCTTTCTTCCCTTCAAGCAGGGTGTTATACAATCTCCTTCCATAAGTAAGTCTTCAACTTTTAGAACTTTAAATCCAGGTGAACATGACCTTTGGAAGCTTGCATTGACCCATAGGACTTTGTTTTTAGTGCCTACACTGTGTTCTGGCATGGAAGTGTTATAGCTGTCAGGTTGGCAGGTATGTGGGTAGGTACTGTCTTATCTTTACAGGTGAGGATTCTGAAGCTCACATAACTTCTGGATGGGAAAATTTCCCTTGACTAAGCATCAGAATATGCATGTCTCCTTAAATTTTATGCCCTCAAAGACTCTTAAAACACCCAAGTCCCAAAGCTGCTGAATATAAAAGATATAGATAAACACACTTTACTTGGTTCTGAAGTTTCATATTCAAGTTCACGTTTCTGATTCAAAACATACAGATGTGTACACAATGTGGTGACATCTCATGAATTTAATGTCTTACGTGAGTTAAATGAAAAGGAAACATCATGTTAACTTACATTTCAAACACTTTATAATAATCTATGCAATTTCCACCTGATTCTACCAACCCTTTTTCTTTCCATACACAATTTATTCAGATAAAATGTATTTCCATCACATGTTGTTAAAACTACACGTTGACCTTTCTCTTCAATTCAAAGGTCAGACTCTATCCAGGAAAAGGACCAACTAATATTGGTGATTGAATGAACAATCGGTAAGTCATTTTATAGTGAGGCTGAAGAGGCCAGCAAAGCCAAGTCCAGAGGGGGGAGCTGAGATGCAGAGGCAAGAATGAAACAGGGTGTCATGGAAACACATGCCTGGGGTGAAGGATAAAGTAATGAAGAAAACAGGTCAAGTCTGGGTGACCGTGACTCAGGATGGGGAAGGGACGAAGAAGTCTTCTCTATGACCAGTCAGATTTGCCATCCACAAGCTCTGGCTTCATCTTGAGGTCTCAGGCTGCTACTGGAGTTGCATTATTGTTCAGCAAAGGAAAGGGAAAGGGGAAAATCAGGGTAGTGTCTCTGTCTTTAAAAATAACCAAGCAATTGTATGAATCATGCATACTCACATGCCATTGGCCAGACCGTACTATAGAGCTGAGAATGTATTCTGTGGGCTGGAAACCAGGTTTCTAGTTTACAATGGGTAGTTGATGATTACTGTTTATTTAACAAGAAGAACAAGAAAATAATAAAT
>NW_005326282.1:0-1837 GCF_000412655.1 Myotis brandtii | reverse complement strand
TTCCTCTATGAAAACAATAAAAATATATTTTAAAAAAAAGTTGGGGAAGGGTCTTCAGAGGAGGTTGGCCAGAGAGATAAGGAGTGCTGGCAGAGGGAGAACAGGTGTTCATAGACTCAGGGTATGAAGGACACGTCATGTTCCTTATCTGTGAGGGGTCATGAGAAGGTGGACCATAGGTTTCACGGGAAGGGTGGTTGTTAAAGTGAGACTCAGAAGGCAGATGAGGGGCCGACTGTGAAGGGTCTTGAACATAATCTCAAGACCATGTGGTGTCATTAAGGATTTTAAAGTAACGGGTAACATGATCCAGTTGTAGAAAATAACTCAGGCAGCAAAGGCCAATGGGTTCCAAAGACAACTGCCCTTTGAGATGTTAAGAGTTGTGCCATGGAGAAGAGCCTTCCAGGTCAGGTAACTCTAAATAACACAGCATATTTTACACCTACTAAAATAGTAACAGTAATATGTTATATATGACTATTTTAAAGGCTCAACAGGGGGCCTGTAGTCAGGAACCATCAATACCAGGTTGGGAAATACTGGATGAGAATTAAGCCAAGACAACACAGGGAGGCCAAGTAAAAGGCTGTTTGTAATGGTTTGGTTAACTGTGAGGACTAGAACCAGCACAGTAGGAGAAGGATTAAGAAGGAAGAGAACAGTTGGGGTTGGGAAGGTATGAGGTGGAATCCACAGGTTTCAGGTGTTGACTGGGTGTGAAGGACAGACAAGGCTGAGATGGCTCCAGTTACCAGCTACAGAACAGGCTAGAAGGTGCTGTCACCCAAACCACAGGCCCATGAAGGGGGACTGGGGAAGGTGGCAGGAGGCATGTTGTCAAGCTTGGTGTTAGACCTTTGATATTTGTAACTTTGCAATATTTGAGACTGAGAGGTTAAAAAGTCAGTTAGAGGCAACGGAGGTGGAAACTGAGCCAAAACACATTAGGGCTCAGAGAAACAAAGAAAATGAGGACTGAATCTCACTTACTAGACAAGACTATAAAAATGGGAATAGAATTTCTAGCCCACTATTTTGTGGAATAGAATTTCTTCAATCATCTAATTTCTTAAACCTGGAAGTACAGGGGCTATACTTCCTGTTTAATATTCCTGTTACTGGGTGAAACTTGGGGTTGCACATCCACTAAAATCCAGAGCAATTATTACAAGGAGCTTTCTGCTAATACAAACCAAAGCACTACCCATGTGAGATTTGACCTCTGATCTCGGTTTTGCTTACATTTATTGTTGATTCTAAAGGTAGAATGAGGTGCACTTTCTTATGAAATATACTACTGAAAGTGAGATAAATATCCTAAGAGATTTTTCCTCTCCTGACACAACATTTTAAATAAACATGCTCTCTAACTTGTAAGGATATTTATTTTAATCACTGGAATATAACAAAACTGATGACTAAATGGATCTTCTGCCAGAATTCAGTCCTCAAAAGCAGATTAAAGTTATTTTTGTCTCTCTGTGTTTAAATATAGAAAATGAAAAATTTAATTCTCAAGCATTTGTAGTTGTCATTAAAATTCTCTTTTTTTCTTAATATTACCAGGAGGGACTCTTCTCCCATACACCTTCTTATGCAGCTAAACCACAGGCCTTTTGAATTGTAACCCTGATTTTTTAAAAAAAATAGTATACAGGGAAATGATCGCATAATTACAGTTTTAAGCAAGGATGAAAATATGGGCTGTGGTGAATGTTTCAGTCTCTCCACAGATGTGCACAATATGTGTGGGTGGACACAATCCTGAATATAAGATATAGGCAACACAGTGAAATATAAATTATGTTTTAGAGTGAACTCTCTGATTCTTTTG
>NW_005326281.1:0-1837 GCF_000412655.1 Myotis brandtii | reverse complement strand
ACAGAACCTCTACAGGCCCCTGCCGTGGCTTCAGGGCAGAGTCGTATGTCCAGGCCTGAGGTCACACGCCAGCAGCAGAAGGATGTTCCCAGGAACTAGACTGAGGCCTAACAAGACTGAGGCCTGAGGATTCAAGGAGGCCTCGGTGAAGGTATTTGTGTGGGCAGGACTTGGGTCTCCTGTGTCCTGTTCTTGGTGGTTTTGCCTGAGATACATCTTGGGCTGCGTGTTGTGGATGAACAAATTTCAACAACCATGATAGAACTTTGGGGCTCCATCTGTGACCCACATATCCATATTTTTCTGCACGTTTTATTGGAATTTTAAAAAAAGGAGGCAGCATGGTGAAGTAGAAACTAGGGCACAAGGACTCTTGAGTTCTAGACCAGCCATTTCCCAGCTGTGAGCTGTGGGACCTTAGGCACATCATTTGTCCTCTCTGGTCAGTAAGAGGTTATGACATCACTTTTGACACTCTTTTCCACTCTAAAATTCTATTCTTTGGATATGTATACTGGAGCTTTCACAATTTTTAAACCACACAATTTCTAATTATAACTTTGATCCTTTAGGAAAATGAATCTGCTTTCTCTCAACTGCAGGACAGGATTTATAGGGAAATATTATGCTGAAACCAAGGATTCGATGCCGTAAATCCCTGACGGGATTGTGAAACCAAAGGGCAAATCACTGTTCTTTTTATTGAGAATGCTATTGACTTTAACTTTATTTAACTCATTGGTTTGCTAGGTAAATGGCAAAACTAATCTTAAAAAAATGCATTTTGATTAGAATCTAGTCTCAAATTTTGAAAAATACCACATGAAACACTTTCCAAGCCTCCTTCTGACCAGGCACAAATACAGCAAAGGTCAAACCTTTATACATGTGCGTACAGCTTATTCCTCGTTGCAGCTAAATTGGGAGGCAACACCCGCTTCCAATATGGAAAAGGATAAATATTTATAGATCACAATGACCCTCAGAAAGTAACTACAAAAGAGAACTTTAAAGCAAATAAATTTTTATTTCAAATGTATAGCAAGAAAAATCCTCTATGGGCAATCTTGCCAGCTAATTCCAAGTGGACGCAGCAAGACCCACACAACTCTCCGTCACACGTGTGAGCATGTGGGACAGACACATGCCTGGGCACACACGTGCAGGCACACACACTCGTTGACACATGTCATGCACACAGGAGTGGGCACACACAGAGCTGTCCTAATTGTTCTCACTCTCTAGATCTTTGCTACCGCTCCACCTCCTCATGAAGCCTTTACAGAGCACATGGGCCCCACTGAACTCCCTGTCTCTGAAAATTCATGATGTTTTCAGTTTCTGCTATATGGTTTAGAAGGCAATTGTTCTTTAGTATTTCATTAAGTGAATTTTATGGCCTTGCCTATATCATAATATAACCCTCTGTTATATTCCCAACAGAATCTAATAGAGCTGTGTACATAGTCAAGACTCAATTGATTAAACCAGTACCAGCAAGTTTGTATTGGGTTTTTCATTTAAAATAAAGACAAATTTTTACTCTTGCTCAATCCTCCAATATTTCCAGTTCTGTGTGTGTGATTTTCAGCACATACCTTAAACTTTTTCTTAGATTAAAATGTTTTTTAGTGAATAATTCGTGGATACAGACAATGGGATGGTGAGGGCCTGGGGGTGGGTTGGGAGCGGAATGGAAGAGGTTAATTGGGGGAAAGGAGGACCTATATAATACTTTCAAAAATAAAGATTTTTTAAAAATTGTTTTAATTTTTAAAAAAAGTTTTTAGCTTGGCCTGTATGGCTCAGTAGTTGAGCATCGACTTATGAACCAGGA
>NW_005326280.1:0-1836 GCF_000412655.1 Myotis brandtii | reverse complement strand
AATTTCTGCTCCTTACCTGTTATTTTCCTCAATAGGACAATGTGCCTTTTAGGTAAGAGCTTTCTCTGGTTTGTTTTTTCGACTTTAATATGCTTGGAGCAGGAGTTGTACCTCTGTGTTCTGCACAGTGTCTGGCTGCTTAGATTCTGCTAAAGTTCCTTTTTCCACCACTCCTTATTTAGTGCTGTGCTGCTAGCTTCCTCCCTCATCCCATATGACTCATGGGTGTGCTGTAGCCTGTGCCTTTGTGGTACATTTGATTCATACTTTGCAGGTTATGTAGGATGTTCTAAGGTCTCCTTGTCCTTTGAGTCTTAACCTTAATTTTCCTTGCTTGATGAAATTTTGGTGTGAAGCATGCAAAGGCATGTGCCGATGCAGCTGCCTTGAGGAAATTGGTGATGTCCACGTTGGTGCTTTTTTCTAAGTATAAAAGTTGGGCAAGGAGAGTAGATATAGAGATATAGAAATAAAGATGACAATCTGACCTGGACACTCACAGAAGAAAAATGTACACAATACTAAAAGTAACTAAAAAAGAGGAAATCTGGCGTTTCTGGTGGTAAATTAATTATACTTCATATACTTAATGGGTTAAATGCTTTAAAAAACAATCATTGCATTGAATGGTAAAATAAGGGAAGAAATCTAGGAAGATCCTATGTTTAAGTATAACTCCAAAAGATGCCTTTCATGCACAGCTGGGAAACCAGTTTGCTATTTGTCAGGGCTTCGTACAAATCCTGGCTTGGGTATGAGTTGATATTCGTAAGTGTCTGGGAAAGTTTGGTCACCTGGTAAGAGAATGGAGGGTAGATCTGTTTGCATTAACTTGCTTCAAGGGTTTTGCTTAATGAAAGATGGAGAAAATTTTCCTCGAGGACTTAGGGTAGGAGGGGAGGACAGTGTGGTATTTCCCTCAGCTCTGGTCTTCTTGTTTGCTTTAGGACGTGAGTTTGAACCCTGTGGAGAGAAGGGCCATAGTGGAAACTGAAGGGCTGTTTTCCCGAGGGACCTGAGATGCTCCTATTACTGCACTTGTAAGAAGAGTAGTGTGCACTGAGACTTAAGGGACATCTTTGGTCTTTGTTGCAGATTTGGGAAATCCAAGAGATCATTGCCTTGGCCCTGACTGTTGGAGTATCACAGCCAATACCCACAGGCCAACATGACCTGGAAAGCTTGCTTTGAACGTTTGCCTTTGTTGGTGCATAGGAAGATGCTAGGGATAGAAGTGAAGGAGTGACAAGGATTATACAGAATGAAAAGGAAGCACAGGCTACCCAGACTTCACCATGAGAATACAAACATCCCAGAAATTCATAGTAACCCTGGGCAAGTATTAGGCTTCTTATAATTTGAGACATGGAACTCAAAATATACTTAAAAAAATTTTTTTTAAGGTAACACATTGGTCCTCCTTCCCTCCCTCCCTTCCTCCAGCCCCTCTTTCCTCCCTCCCTTTATTCTCCATGCTATTAAAAATAAAGCAGACCATAGTGATTTTCCCTTTACTACATTTTCCATTTATTTTTTGTTACATCTTTCTGTTGTTGAATGGGCCTTAAGAATTTGACTAGACATTGCCCAAGAATTTTCAGTGTCAGCTGCATCCTTAAATTATCCATACTGATCCAGGGCATATATTGATGTTTTTGCATGTGTATTCATTTCTTGCACCCACTCCCTGATTTATTTTTTTATTTTATTTTTAAAAATTCTTTATTGATTACATAAGTTTCCTTTCCCCCATTGACCTCTCTCCGGCTGCCCCCAACCCCAGCACATGCCCACACCCCTCCCCCTACTGTCTGTGTTCATTGGTTATGCTCATAT
>NW_005326279.1:0-1836 GCF_000412655.1 Myotis brandtii | reverse complement strand
TTAATTGAATTTTTATATGTCCCTCTTACATCCATCTTCCATTTTCTCAGTCTTCATATTTCTTCCTTCTTCTGAGCTAAGGCTTCTTGGTTGGGTATTGAGTAGATTGCTAGAATAAGGTGAGGGAAACAAGCCAAAAATGACAATTGGAAGGGGTGAGCTTGCAAAATAGTAAGAAAGAAACTCCCTTCTCGCTAGCAAATGTCATTCCTTTGTCCCTGTAAGGAGTCTTGATTTTTTTTCCCTTTTCTGCCTGAGAAAGTTATAATTGTATGGTCCTGCATGTCATCAAACAGGTTTGTACCTAACTTAACCGCAGTTCTGCATTCCTTACCACACTACTTACACCATCAAGTCTCCAAAGACATTTTCGGCATGAAAGATGAGTTGGTATGATGCAATCAGTGTAGTCCAAGGAACAATCCCTAAGAGAGCCATTCTGGCAGGAGGAAGAAAATCGCAGGGGTATTTTTGTTGAGCGAGGTAGGGTGTTACCGACATTGTTCAAAGGATAGCCATGCTACCAACCTCTAGAGCCAAGTGGACGCGGGTCATAGGGAATATTCGTAGGGACCTACTCACTAAGTAAACTGCTTCTAAACAATTTTCAAACCACTTTAACAGAATCTATGTTTAAAACCAAACAGTGATTATGCTTAACACGACCATCCTTCCACCTCATCCAGGAAGGCAGACTGCCAGCATGTTCAACTAGAACAATATAATTAGCTGCTTTCAATTGTCTTAAGAAACCTGTGAACCATAACAACCACATTGTATTAACTCAAATGTTCCCTGTAATTTCAAGAAGAGTTTGATCTATTACATGCCAAGTTCTAAGTTAATGTGCATTGTCATATACATAACAAAGATAATGCACGTCTAGATCCATGTACAGCCTTATGAACAACTAAACATGAAGGGCAACGATTTACCTGTTCATAAGGAGAGAGGAAAGACAATAAAAATCACTGCTGTGATTGATTTTTCTTTCATACGTTCCGGAAAAATCACCTAAATTAGAAATGAGGCAGAGTTGATTGAGTGTTGTCTTACAAGCCCACCTTTAGCTGACTATTGGGATACAAGTTTTCCCGGCCACTCATGAGGTAGCAGAGGCTTTTTATCAGCAAGCACTGTGGACATAAGAAGTTAGAATGCAGAGGGTAATGCGTTTTTTCTTTTTAATTTTCTGCCTGTTAGAAAAAGTTATAATTTTATGGTCCTGCATAACCAGGTTTGTACCTAAATTAAGGGCAGTTCTGCAATCCTTTCCCCAGTACTTAGAGGATCAAGGCTCCAAAAATGTTAATGCATTTTCTAAGCACCTCTATCATTCTACTGGTTCCCTGAATAATGGGTCAAATAACACTTTGACAGGTGTTCACCAACAAAGGTGTGGGACTCATGGTTTGTAACAATCAGGTGTTGTGCTTTCAAGCAGCTTTTTGGAAAGAGACCTTCTCTGAAAAGCCTCCTGGCTGACTTCTCCTTACATCACCTTGGCCAAAATCAGATCAAGGCCCACCTACTAAGGGGCATGGAACTGACTGGTTTGGAAGAGTCAGCATCTGGGATTGCATGATCAGCAGAGGGGTCTCCATCTCCAGGACCACCAGAGGACTACCACTGCTATTTTATAGGGCAAGATTCAACGTCAGCCACAGAATGGCAGGGGGCATACCTGCTGAACAAGACATAGACCCCATGTACTGGACCAGGGAGGGAGAGGCCCCACATTAATTGAGACTCAATTTCTTTTTTAATAGCATCTGACATTTATTGAAAATAAGGAAAAGACTTTTGTCTAGGTAGTGTAGAAGAGCTGGGCAGAGT
>NW_005326278.1:0-1836 GCF_000412655.1 Myotis brandtii | reverse complement strand
GGTGAATCCTTCTCTTCTCAGCTGAAAAAGCTGCTTCTTATACTTACAGCTGAAATAAGAAAAGAGGTCTGTTGAACTGAGGTAGGATCCGATAAAGAATTTTCTCTTTAGAAACCTTTTTGCCTTCTACATTGGGGCCTGAGTCTAGGAACATCTAGTTTTTACAGACAAGCTAGGCATAAGCACAGGACACCAGTAAGAGAAAACTTAATAAGATTAGTGATGGGTTGGCCCCGATAGTATTTCATTTCATTTGTGATGTCTGTTCCCCACTTAGGTATTCATAATTCTGCTATGCCTCCATTTCAGGGCTTTTCTGTAGTAGTCTCTAAAATAGTACCCTTTTTCTTTTCCTTTTCTTTCAAAATAGCTGTTATTTAATGGCTTTTTCTTCTCTCTCTCCAAAGTAGCTCTGACCTTAAATATCCAAACACTCTTAACTCATCGCCCTTACCTTCCCAGGACTCCATGATATGATCAGTTAATCAGCAAACATTTATGCATCCATTCAGCAAACTTTTAGTTAGTCTACTATGTGCCAGGTACTAAGGATATCACAATCTCACCTAAAAAGGCCAACAGTGTAAGCTAGGCAGACCATTACTGATAGATACGCTATGTGCAGGAATAAAGGCACCACAAAGGATAACCTCACCCAGATTAGGTGGATGTGAAGGAGGGTTCCTAGAGTAGCTCAAAGAATTAAGGCCAAGAGGAGAGAGTACAGTGTATTTGGTGACTCCAAGCCAGTGCCCCTGGAGCTTGGAGCAAGTGTGGTGCTGGGAGTTGTTACTGGAGAGTCAGCACTGGCTGGATCATGAAAGGCCTTAAGGCTGCCTTCAAGATGACAGGAATTCCCTAAAGCATTTTTAAGTAGAAAAGTAAAATGATTTTCATTCCTAAATGATTCTCTCTCTCCTGTTTGCAAGGCATTGTGTGAGATGTGGGGGCGCACCAAAACATGTAAAATTTGGTTTCTTTTAGGAGTTTATCATATAGTTGGAGGAAGAATGTACCCTTTGGGACTCAGACCTCTACCTGTGTGGGCAGGTGTGAGCTACAGGGCCTCCTTGTGCCATGGCCAACTGGTCCCGCAGTGATTTTAGGTAGATGGTTGCCCTCTTCTCTCCTCCCATCCTTTAGAGAGGGAAGAAGAACTGAAAAAGTACAATAGGAGTACATGAAGCTTTGGCGAACAAAGATGCTTTATACAACCAAGATAATTACTGTTTAAGGAACATTCCCTTCACCGTCTCCCTTCTACCTTCCTATTCTTAGTTTGACAAATCATCTCCTTCAAGAACAGTACTCACAGTTTCTTATTCAACATAATTACCGTTTCAACCTGATACTGAGTTTAGAAAAAAACTCTGAGCAAGAAAGAAACCCAAAAGGAACATGTTTATTGACTTTGACTCAAAGCCCAAAGACAGTCTCCATTGTAGACCCTGTTCCCAGAGAGAGGATTTCTCCTAAATTAAAGTGATCACAGTGACTCTCAGTGTAAGTCACTTGAGCTGTAAAAAATTGAATTTGCTCCTATGGTCCAATGCTTAATATTTTCTCTCCCCTTTGGGGGAAGTTAGGGTGTAAGATCACAGTGTGGATTATACACGTCTGAACACATTGAGAGCCTATGTGGGGAAAGCTTAAAAGAATACAACACATCTGAATAAGGTCTCTGTTCCATAAAAGGTGATTTGGGGAGAAGGGCAGACTCATTCATTCCTTTTGTTACCCCAGTTCCAAGACTTAGAGATCCAGAGGTTGGAAGGATAAAAAATGGGGGAGAGCCCAGATGATGTGGCTCAGTGGTTGAGCGTCGACCTATGAACC
>NW_005326277.1:0-1835 GCF_000412655.1 Myotis brandtii | reverse complement strand
TAATAGTGATAAAAATTGCCCTTTGGGTGATTTTTTGAAAACAATAAAAGAGGACTTAGCTCTAAGTCAGGTGAAAAAAAGTGAGTACCAAGCTGTAGAATTTCACTTTGATCTGAAACGTAAACCAGGGAGTCTTGTTCCCCTGTGCTCAAACTGACTCTAGGGCAGTTCCAAATAAGAACTAAGGCAAAGTAGTTTTGCACAGAGACAGTATCTTGAGAATAAGTGTGTCTCCTGATAGGTTGACTGCTCACGTACATACTCTGGGCCAACTGATACATAGGTAATTTTTTATTGCCTATTTTGCCAAGTTGAATATATGTAGAATTAAAATTGGGGGGTCCATCCAATAATTATCTGTAAACTTATCATTCCAACATACTTTGGAACATCTAACATGAGCCATGCCCTGTACACAACAGGCACTCAAAGAATAAGCACAATTGCCAACCTCAAAGCAGGGCAAATGCAAATAAGGACTGGACCCATCCTTGAGTTTACATCCCTATTATGGGGCCTAGAAAAGGATCATCTGGCAATAGGTAGTGTCAACAGGATGAATATGCAATACTATAGTGATGGGGTGTCTGGGAAATTAAATGTAACTTCTGAAAGATATTTTGAAAAATTAATGGGATCTAACTAAGTATATTCTGAAAAGACAAGTTTTCTAAATGATATTTGAAGTAATATCTTTGAATAAATGTACAGCTTCATTATTATTGCTAAACCACAAACAAATTATCTATAAGAATTATTAAATGTAAGCTATTATCTTTTTCTATATGTTTACTGACACTAGTGGGAAATAAATTTAAAATTTTTTAATTTTATGTTTAAAAAATTGTAAGTCTTCACAATTAAATTAATGATATTCAAATCCCACAGTAGTTCACAATCTAATTTTACCCTTGGGAGAAGCAATATTTTGTCAATTTAAGTAATAAAAATTCAAAGAAACTCACCAGTTGCTAAGTTTTTTTAATTATAAAATATAATCGATGTTAGTATCCTTACTTCCCCTTACTTAGGAAATACTCAAAAGGGCAACATGAACAGTTTCCTGAATTATTTTAAATACTCAAATGCTTGAGGGGGTGGGGAGGAAAGCTGGTAATATATACTATAATTTTCCCTAGAAAATATTTGTTTATACTGAAATAAATTAGAAAAAAATACTAAAATATGGGAGAAGATAAAAGAGGAAATTGATGATCATATTTTACCATTAGCGGAACTCTACCAATAATACATTCCACACATTTACTCTGGCAAGTATCTTTAATTTCCACTTAGGAGAATTTTAATACCCTCTAACAGAATTCACTTCTGGTCAGAAGCCATCTAAAAATGTTTATGTATAACTTTAGTAACTAATGTTGAAGTTTTAGTAACTAAATATGAGTACTAACAAGTGAAAAAAAATTTACTAAGACAAAGGAAAATACCTTTGTTTCATCCATTTTATAAAATGACCTAACTCAAAAATTGTGACTGCATCAGCAAATCCATCTACTCAATTCTGAGTTTAAAAATTAGGGGTATTCTATTTTAGGGTGAAAATTCTATAACAGGGACTGTATTTTTCTGCCCATCTGGTATTAATTTGAGTCAAAAAAGATTTTATGAGACCAAAATTTTCATATTTTCTGGGTTGGCACAATCCCATTGAGAATAGTGATCACAGAGGCATGGACCAAGTTTTCCAAGACTCTAAATATGGCCTTTGGGAAATGCTTCTCCTTCAATTGAGATTTCCACCACTCCATCTCCTCCTCACCCTTAAATTTATGTAGAAAAATATATATATTTCTAGAACAAAGACTGTAGATGAA
>NW_005326276.1:0-1835 GCF_000412655.1 Myotis brandtii | reverse complement strand
GTCGATCCTCTTTCCTGCGCAGGTCCTGATATCCGAAGGCTTAGGACGGTATGCAAGGGACCCAAAATTTGTGTCGGCGACAAAACACGAAATTGCCGATGCCTGTGACCTAACCATCGACGAGATGGAGAGTGCAGCCAGCCACCTGCTGAACGGGACCGTGCACCCCGGGGCTAACGGGGACGTGAGCCCCAACTCGAGCCGCCAGGACTACGAGCTCCAGGACTTCGGGCCAGGTTACAGCGACGAAGAGCCAGACCTGGGGAGGGAGGAGGAGGACCTAGCAGATGAAATGATCTGCATCACCACCCTGTAGCCCCCAGGGGGGGGCGGACTAGCTCTGCCCTCAGGTGGGGTGCCCGAGGGCCAGGGAAAAAGTGCCTCATAGTTAGGAAAGTTTAGGCACTAGTGTGAAGTCCGTGTTCAATTAGACTTTTGTGCAGGTGATGTCATGCCTCAAGGAAGCCATAAACCTGTAGGGAACAGCTGTGCTCAGAGCTGAGCCCCAGCTGTGGGGACAGCAGGTCCCACCCATGCACGGAGGATGGGCGCCGGGCAAGCCTGCCCTCTTGTTCACAGCCCACGCGGGGCACTTGCCCATGCCCACCGCCCACAGGCACGGTGGGGAAGGTTAAAGGTGATGACGATCACCGTGCCTGTGTCATTACCTCAGCCATCGGTCTAGCATATCAGACATTCACTGGGCCCAGCATATCCCTCCCAGACACCTTGCTTCCTGGCTCCTGTTCTGAAACACAGTCAGTCAGGGCTACCCACCAGCCGTCCTCCGCAGAGGGAAGCAGGACCTCACAGGCAAGGTTTTCTGTCCCGTGACACCAGTTTGCACGGGAGCGTGCCGCGCAGATGGTCGGTTTCTGACTGTCAGGCCAAGGGCAGCCGTAAACTGGAATCCTAAAGCACTCGCAGCCAGGTCAACTTAGATACGCTAGTTTGTTTAAAACTTAGACTTACTGTACATGACTTGTAATATACGATAATTTGTATTTGTAAAGAGATGGTCTATATTTTGTAATTATTGTATCGTATTTGAACTGCAGCAATATCCATGGGTCCTAATAATTGTAGTTCCCCCCACTGAAATCTAGAAATCATTGGTATTTTTACTCGGACTACACGGAAGTAGGAGAAATTGAGCCAATTCTCATTTATTCAGTGAAAAATCTTTTTGGGGGTGAAATTTTAAGTTCAAAAGAACTTGACACTATATAGATTTTTCTAAAGTATTTTGAGTCCCTATAAGATACACCCGATGACTCTTTGCGGTCTTCTCCCTGGGCAAGAGTGCTGTGACTTGAGAGGGTACCTTTTGCTCCACCACGGGCGGTTTTACTGTAACCCCCTTCCCCGTAAGTTCAGGACAAGACTGACCCCGTGGCATTCCTCGTGGTGGGTTTTCTCACCTGCCCACACAGAACGTTCTTACAGGTGAATGAAGTCCCTCTGCTCGTGTCCCCTGGGAAGGGTGAGGCTGCTTGTCTTAGGAAATACTAGTGAGGAATGATGGGGGCGGGGGGGTGAAGGAAGCAAAGTGACGCGATCCTTAGAGGGTTAGAAGATCGGGGTCCGGACAAATAGTATCGTTGCCTTTTTACAAAACATTGCTGTACTGTGTGTTCTCTCTGAGGGCTTTTATATGCAACTGAATGAGGGCTGACGTTTTCACTAGAATGCACTCCCACTGCGATTGTACTTCCCGAGAAAACCCACTTTGGGATCGTTAGACCCGGCAAGGCTTCCTTTTCTGTTCACGGAATAATGCTGACTTTGTCAAGTTACCTTGGCAGGGATTCTCTGCAGTCAAAAAAAAAAAAAAA
>NW_005326275.1:0-1835 GCF_000412655.1 Myotis brandtii | reverse complement strand
TCTTGCACAAATTTCATGCATCAGGCCTCTAGTTAAACAATAAAGACCTTAAATTTTTAAAATATCATTTTTTTGAAAACCATTCATGTTTACGTATATTTCTATTCTCCACCTATTTTAACTGTTGTATATTATTTCATATTTTGGTCACAACTTGTCCATTCTACTGTTCATGGAGAGTGGGTTGTCTCTAGGTGTTGTTACTATGGACATCCCCATACAATATGTAAATAAATGTAAACTGTACCATGATCTTGTAGACGATAACTTGATGTCATAAAGTTACCTGTTTTCTGCAGAGGGAAATAAGAGAAAGTTTCCCTATAAGATATTTTTAAAAGTTATAAGACTATGGAAATTATCACTTTTTTATTAGCTCAGGGGTAGATAAATAATCCAATAAAACAGCAAGAATTTAGAAATAAAATCATTTAATATGGAAACATGATGTATGAGAAAACTGGCATTGCAGATTAATGTGGCAATGACAGATTATGTAATAAAAGGCACTGGGAAAATTGGTTCTTCACTGAACAAAAAGTGAAATTGGACCCTTACCTCATGCCAGACATAAAAATCAATTCCAGAAAGTTTAAGTTCTTACATGTGAAGAAAATTCACAAACTTCTAAAAACAGAATATAGGAAAATTCTTCTATGATCTTGGGATAGTAAGGATTTCTTAAACAAGATACAAAAGCTCAACTTATAAACTAAAAGAAGTTTTATTGTTTTTCATACTCCTGTTCACTAAAAGACTAATGAAGAGAAGCATGAGAATCCAAAAGCTGGCAAAAAGATGTTTACTACATTTACCCAATAATAGATTAGTATTCCAAATAAATTGTAGGAAAAGATCAATTGTTGGTGATCATGTAGAACTATGAATGCTGTGGGGTTGTAAATTGGTACAGTCTCTTCAGAAAACGTGTTTCACAGTGAATTTGAATACTCCCATTACCTATGACCCAGTATTTCTACTCCTGGATGCACCCAAAGGAAATCTTGCATATGGGTGTAAGCAATAAAGGCTATAAATTCTCCCCTAACTAATGTATTATCTGTATACCACAACTTTTGATAAGTATTATTTCAAAAATTGTTCAGTTATAAGTATTTCTGAATTTCCATTGTTTTTTAAAACTAGGATTTGTTTTGAAGTATAATTTTAAACTTCCAAATATTTAGGTTTTTAAAATTCTTATTAATTTCTGATTATATACATTGTGATCAGAAAATATACTATGATGATACTAATTCTTTGAAATTTATTGAAGCTCTCTGTATGGCCTAGTACATCATTGAATTTCATGAATATTCCAGGTGTGCCAGAGAAGAATATGTATCCTGGAGTTTTGGGGTACAATGTTCTTCCTAATCCTAAATCACTCATTGTGCTGTTTAAGTTTTATCTATCCATATTCAATTTTGACTACTTATTGTATCAATTATCGAGAACATCATGTTTAAGTATCCCATATGATAGTAGATTGTCAGCATCCAATTTTAATTTAAATAAACTATTGAGCAAGCAGATGGATATATGAATCTGGAGTTCAGAGGAGAGGTCCAATGTGGAATGCCAATATAGGAATCCTTGTATATTGATGCTTTTTTCAGGCCAAGAGACTGGATGAGATCACCCAAAGAGTGAAAACAAGAAAGAAACAAAGAAGCCTGAGGACTCTACCATGGGGCACTCCAGTGTTTATAGGCTAGGGAGATGGGGAGGAATAGACAGAATATGACTAAAAACAGGAAGAAAGAAGAAGCTAGTGAAGTAGGAGATAAATCCAGAGAAAGTATATCCTGAAACCCAAGTGAAGAAAGTTTTTC
>NW_005326274.1:0-1835 GCF_000412655.1 Myotis brandtii | reverse complement strand
GTTGGAATTCTCTGAAGTTCCAGCCTCAATCTTCCACTCACTGTAAACACTCCCTCTAATGACCTAGTCCACTCACACAACTGTGATACCTGTTTGTGAATGATTCCCAAGTCTCTCTCCAGGCTAGGTCTTGGCCCTACATGCAGATATTCATCTACCCTCTAATTCAACCGGCCAAGACCACACACCCCTGCTGCCCCCAAACCTGCTCCTCCTCCTGTGCTCCCTCTCTCCATCTAGCCTCCCTGGTTGGAAGCCTTCATGGCTTCCTTGAATCCTCTCTGTCCTTTGCTTTCCACATCCAACCAATAGCAGAAATCAGATGGAGTTCACACTCCCTTAGACTCTCTGGAAACTTTCTAGAAAGAAGAACACAGTAGAAGAGTATGGGCTTTAGGGTTAGACAGACCTGGCTTGAAATCCTGCCTCTGTCACTTATTGCCTATATGACGTTTGGTGACTCCCTTAATTCACCCAGGGCTTAATCTCCTTATCTACAAAATGGGGTGCTAACCACTTTGAAGAGTTGCTGTGAGGATTAGAAACAATGATGTAAATACCTAGTACTGTGCCTGTCCAATAGTAACCCTTAATAGTGGTATTCATCATCAAAATGATGATAATTATTATTATTTCTGGATTCACTGTTATTGCTCTAATCTAGGACATCATCTTCTCTCTTCTAGACCATTACATCTCCTCACTGGACCCTCTGCCTTCATTCTCCATCACTATCCCCAAATCCGCTTTTCAGAGAGTATTTGAAGAGATGTTTTTTTAAAAAATGCAAATATGATAATGACACTTACCTGCCTAAAACTCTCCTCTCCCCGATTCCGTCTGCCCTATGCCCCAGCCATACTCTCAGGTCTCCCATCACACGGTTGCTCTGCCTTCTGCCATGTTTTATTCAACTCCCTCTGCCTCTGCCTAGATGTTTCTTTCCCTCCATTTACTCACACCCTACCTGAAAAATTCTCACACTTCATGCCCTGTGCCAATGCCTGTCCCCCACCCCATGGGGTGTCCCTTTACTTGGAGTTGGCGGCCAGCTCCTTGAGGACAGGGAGCAGGTCGGATTCTTTTTGGTGGCCCCTACCTGGCTGCACAGAACTTGGCACAGAGAAGAGCCTCACAGAATGTCTTCAGACACTTGCCCGTGGTCACACAGTAGGTGAGCAGCAGGACCAAGGCTTGAACCCAGGTCCCTTGTCTTCCTGCCCAGGACTCCTTCCTTGCAGCAGAGAGCAGGAGCCCAGGGTTGGTGGCTTGGGGTGGAGAACCTCTCCACATGAGGGCAGCAGCCGACCTGAGGACATGACACACCTCATCTCAGTGCTGTGCCTGGGAGGTGGGGGAAGGATAAAATTATCCACTGCCCACGTCCTGCATCTTCCCGTCCGACATGGACTAGAGATGAAAAATGAACGACCCAAAATCCAATCTTCCTTGGTGCAGAGGCTGGCAGGGGTGCGTGGGGGTGGGACTGCTCCTGGCAGAGCACATCTCATATTTATTGGCTCATAATTGAAGGCAGCCTGGAGATGTCCCAGCACTGGCACCCAGCAAGACAGATGGGCACAGTGACTGTGAAGGAGGGAGTCAGGACACGGACTGCCTCACAGGACGGCCGCCGTGGAGGGGAGGCCAGAGAAGGGAGGGCAGCTAGCTGGCTGCTCTGGCCCCAGGCCTCTGACCCAGACCCAGGTCCTGCTTCTGCCACCCACTTGGGATGACCTCGATCAGACCCTTCCTTCTCCAAGCCCATAATTTCAGGCTCCCAGGTGTTGCTTTTTTAACACCAGGTTATGGGAGAGCTGTATTGGGGGTTGGGG
>NW_005326273.1:0-1835 GCF_000412655.1 Myotis brandtii | reverse complement strand
CTTTCTCTACCAACTGATGCAACTTTGCCACCCACTATCGGAGAAGAGTGTACAAAACATGTATCCTAGTTTGTCATTGGGAGATGATACCCAGGGAAGAAGCCATGCATTCTTTTGGAACTGGAAATGGGTAATTGTCCATCTGATGAAGGGGTTTAAAGGTCCTATGCATCTGGGCCATGCTGCAGAAGTGTGGCCAGCTTTGGATGGGAAAATCACCTTAGCTCCATGGATGTTGTCATCTCATGAAGAAGGACATTGTCAGAGAGGGTCAGAATAGGCCACCCTTTAGATAAAACAGTTATTGGGTTTAAAGAAAATACTGCTCATGTAGCAAGAATACAAACAATAAATATCGACATGTGCATACATGTGCAAATGAGTGTATGTGTATGTGTATGTGTATCAAGTAGTGAGGATTGATTTAAATAAAAAATGGTAGCCTAAAAGGTGTAGGTAATTCATCATGTTTTATAAGACTTCCCTAGAAGCAAACTTTTAGACAAGGAATATGTGCAAATTATCTATTAATTAATTGCACTCAAGAAAAACTGGAAAGGATATAGAGGGAAAATAATAACCCAGTGAGAATATGACTTTAGGTTAAGCCTGTCTTTCACCTAGCACTATGGGAAGCTCTGGGATATTCATTTTATCACTAGTTGTGTCATTCCTTGAATTAGGGGAGCTGGGATTTCATGTTGCTTCACCAGTAATCCATGATGTGCTATTTTATAATATCTCAGGCACTTTCAGCTCTTAATGAAAAGCTGCTATAATAGCCCCAACATAATCTCTTTTGTAAACTCCACAAAATCTTGAGAAGGGCCCAAGAAGAGATACTAGGGATCTGGGAGGTGGAGTATAGGACACATCCTCTATTGAAGTCAGGATGTAATTGATAAATAAAATCACAGTAAAAAAGATCAGGGCACAGGTCCAGATGAGATCTAAATGATTATGATAGTGATGATGGTGATGACCATCATCATCATCATTATCATCAAACTTAATGGGAGCAAATTGAGGAGAATTTTGAGAGATAAAAGGGTGAAATATTAGATTTGACATTTTTAGAAGGAAAGCTTAGGATTTGGCTATGAAGTGTCTATGGCATAAGTTATCACTGTGAATAATTATTATTAAAACAGAGACAGAATCATCTTTAATTAATGAGAAATGATGATAAGACTTTCAGTATATTGCAGTAGAATTATAGGTTGAAATTTTCCAAAGCACATAGAAAGTGTCTCAAAGGATCTGTAGTTAATATCTCTTATTTGTCTTTTTAAGACAGAAAAAATTAAGAAGGAAAGATTTAGGATATTGGTCAAATTGACCTCTATCTTCTTGAGTTCAACATTTCTCTCTAGATAAACAATCTTCCAACATTCTCATCTTTTACCTATTTTTTATCTCTTCACAAAATTATTATATTGGAAATGAGCCTTTCTTTGTGAATTAATTTTTTGACATTTCACTAATTATTTGCAAATTAATTCTAAAACAAAACATTTTCTAGAGTTACCTTGAAAGGTTATGCTAACTTATTAATAAAGAAGAAAGATAAAATTTATTTATCTTATGAAGACACATTTTGGTTTTTTTTAAATGTTTTACCATATTTACAGAATAATTTATTTCCTTGGGTAGCCATGGTGTTTAACATATATGTAGAAGTAGTAAGGCCTCTGACTCTAAGGAGTTTGAGGTAAAATTTAAAATTATGTTTTAAACATTTTAGTTCTGAAAAATATGCTTGTGATATTTTTTCTTTGTTATTCTCTATATTTCCCACCTATCTATACTAATAAAGAGCTAATATGCTAATGGTC
>NW_005326272.1:0-1835 GCF_000412655.1 Myotis brandtii | reverse complement strand
ATGACTGTTTGATGACCACATCAGTGTAGTATGTGTTCCTATTAACTTCATACTGGGGAAGTCTTCAGAAAAAAAAATGACATTTTAAAATGAAAGTAATTTGAACTAAAAAAGGGATTACTTTTTAAACAAGATTACAGTTTTACACCTTGGCCTTTTACTTTATTTAAGTCAATATTGTTGTTGTTTTTTCCCCACCACGTTCACAAAACACAATATGTTCAGTTTGAATTGGGCTTAAAATGTAATATTTAGAACAGCCACATGTCTGACAGATCCCAGGAATGAAATATGTCCATTTCTTTTAGCAAGGAGCCGAAGGCAACATAAAGCAGTGGCAAGAATTAATTCACCGATATCGTTGACATTTTCGAGCTGACTGCCTCTTAGAGAAAATGATGTCATCCTTCGGCAGCCTAATGACAGTCATCAGCCTGCGAGGACACATGCTAATAGTGTTCATTGCTCACCTCCTTTGCTTCCTTGTTTAGCCAGGGTGTCCTTGATGCCCATCATTTGGCATTGTGCTCCCAGAATAATTTCTAAGAGGGACTGGAGTATGAAACGTAGGAAATAATGTGGTGTTTTTTTTCTTGTCAGAAAAATGAATTAATAGCTTTCTACTTTCTTCCAGTGACTCAAAGTCCTATTTCCAGTTTGCTCATAAATAACCAAATTCTGGTTGGCTTTTCTTTTTAAGGTGTTGAAACCAGTGTTTAAATTGTGAAAGACCATTGCTTCCAGGTGCTGGGGCAGCTCTGAAAATAAAGAGAGGGAGGTAGGATAAAAATCTAAATGTTCATCCCCAATCATAAAGAACACTGAATCTGAAACTTCTAGAGCACCCAGGAGAGGTCTCCTGGATTTGGCTTTACTCTTCAACAAAATTATGGTTTTCAAAGAAGCTTTAAGTTGAATTTCCATGGACCAGATATAAAGAAGGGAAAAAGCAATACCAGCTTAAGGGAATGAGCCATTCAGCTCCGCCAGACCTTCTGACAGGAGCTTTTGACTCTACTCTCAGGACCCGTATCGAACAAAAGACCCATTCTGTTTTCCAAGCCTTTCGATCTTTGCCTCTTCCCTGCTAGGCAGCACCAGCACAGGCTCTTCTGAGCTATGATGCACCCGGGGCCTCCTGATGGATGCACCAGAACTTGTACATCTCCCTTTCTGAGCAAGGCCCACTGCAAATCTTTCAATTGAGAGCTGTCCTAAAGAGATAGAATGTCTTGGCTAGGGACCAAATAAAGGAAGGGAGCTGTGGGTTTAGAGGAAATCAATGAGTTGAAGGACTAGGAGGACTGTAATTCAGAGTGATATTTATTGCTAAGGAGGTTTCACCTTGCCCTACCTTTGGCCTCCTAGTCTTGCAGAGTTGAACTTATGGGAAAAGAAGCTCATACTACACCTAGATAAATGCTTCAATGTTAGACTTCTAGACCCAACTGATAGGAGGAAAAACTGCCTCCTTAGCAATTATAGTGCCGCAGACCATTCCCAGGGCTCTGCACTCTGGAGGGCAGGCCAGTCGCTTACCAAGTCAGTGATCAATGGTGTGTTGTTGATAATATAATGAAAAAGTTGGTCTTGGTTGAATCTGTGGAAGCCTAGATTCAATAAATCTAATAAATTAGATAATTTATAATCTTTAGGTAAAATGTCTGACATCCTTTAGGGTGGCTGTATGTGGAATTAATTTGGTTAATACTTATTTAGCACTTTGTGAGGGACTCTCCCAGGCTCTGGAGGAGAGACAAGATGAACGCTGCTGCCTTCAAGGGTATGCAGTCCAAATGGTATTGAAGTATGGTAGCAATCATCTCAGGTAGAAA
>NW_005326271.1:0-1835 GCF_000412655.1 Myotis brandtii | reverse complement strand
CCTCGTGTCTCTCCTGAAATAGATGCTCAGGGCAGAGCAGCTTCTCACACCAGGCCCGGGGCCAGCAGACTTCACTCTGGGCCCAGCTCATTTGAGAGGATTCTGTTCAGACCTGCTCTTGTTGGTCTTTCTCTTCCAGACCCTGCACCCAGATGCCCGCCCTAGGATGAGGCGGGGAGAGAAAAGCTTCGCACAGGAAGCAGCCTGCCGGGGAGATGGGAGATGTTTGGTGCGAGGCATCTGGTCAGGAAGCAAGTACTGGCCTCGCCTCCGGGGCCTACCAGGCTCAGGGCGGCTCAGGCCTGGAGTTCTTCGTCTGGGCGAGAGTTTCTATTTCACTAGAGGCCCCACCTGATCTGCCTGTAGGACTATGGGAGGCGCATGGAGGCTGTCAGCCCCAGGCAGCCTGGAGCAGGAAGGAGCTGCGGGGTCTCCCACCTCCCATTCCTGCTGGGTCCCTGCCCGGTCAGTGTCCTCCCTCCACAGATAGGGATACTCAGGAGCCATGTTCTTTGTCCCCTTTGTGGCCAGCCCTCTCAAGAAAAAGCATTGAAATCAGGACTTTGGCACACCAGTATCCGGGGATTTTAGCTCCTCAGTGAACGTTCCCACTTACGGAGCATCTACTCTGTCCTACCAATGAGGAGTCTGGGCACCTGCATTATCTCATTCATCTCCCCGATCAGCCCTGAGACATAGGGTTCATAGGCCTTCTTTTATAGATTAGGAGACCGAAGCTCAGGTTCAAGGTCACTCCCCTGGCAAGAGGCAGAGTCGTACTGAAGTCCCTCCTTCCACCTTCTTCATACTGAAACCAGGCTGTTTCTCTTGTTTTACACGTAGGGTAAGGGGGCATTGTGTGCTTAATGAATGGCCCAAAGGGTGCTGGTGCTTGGAGAGAAGTAGAGGCAGGAAAAAAATTAAACACATTCGCCCGGTCGAGAGGACCTTCCTCTTTCTCTGCTGCTTCCTCACGTTGCAGTGGCCTCCTTCATGCACGGCTCTGCTCTTCCCCTCGACCTGAGTCCAGGCCCCTCCTGGCCTCCCTGTGGGCCTACTGCCGGGCAGCCTTCTCAGGCCTGCGCTACCCGACTAGGGGTGAGTCTGTGCCCATCCAGCCTTCAGCATTTGTCTCCGAGGTTATTTTCCCACAGATATAAACCATCCCTCATCTAGACCTCATTGGTCACCCGGGAAACACTGCGGCCTCTATCTTGTTTACTCTTTTCTCTTATTTTTCCAAATGGCTCAGAAGCTGGGCAGGAAGAGGGCTGTTTTTACTGGGCGTTCTGGACCCTGGCAGTCCTGTGATCTAATTCCTTTCGATTCAATCCCAGACACCTGCTCTGTGAATCCAACATGCACAGAGGTGGTGCCGGCACCAGGGAGCTCTCTGAAGAGGCAGAAGGCAAGCTCCCGGTTCTCCTGGGCGTCTCAACCACGCAGGGGAGGCGCAGTGGAGCCACAAGACACTGACTCCAAGGCAATGCCCTTGGAGTCACGCCATCAGGCAGCCATGGAGTGCTCCGTTTAAATCACTGTCCCCGTTGACAGCTGCAGTATGTAAATGGAAAATGCAATTTCAAAATATTGGAAGGCAATAATCTATATTCTCCACTTGAACTCTGAACCTATACCAAAGGAACTGATTCTTTCTTTAATGAATCCCAAGGTCTTTCACGGATTCAGGGAATTCACAATGGTCTGCGTGGTACAGCCTGGGGCTCTGGCCAGTTCTTTCTTAGTTCATCTTCCACGCTCCCTGTACCGGAGGTTTTATCATCCCCATTTCACAGATGAAGAAAATGAGGCTCCCTGGATTTCAGCAACTTCTC
>NW_005326270.1:0-1834 GCF_000412655.1 Myotis brandtii | reverse complement strand
TTTTTTTTTTCTGACAGAAATAAAAAGTAGATCCAGTCTTATCTCAATTGGCAGCATCTCACACTCAGATAAAAAAGGTCAGTTTGGATTGTGCATCCAGGGTACACATGAGCCTGAGGGAAAGTTGTAAAACCTGATTCTTGGCCTCTTTTTCTCTGCTCTTTCTCGCCCTCCCTGCCTCCTGCTGTGCATTCTCCTGACGCTGGATGGAGTTTCCCCGCGGGCCCCTGTTGTGCTGACAACAGCGATGGCTGCTCTCTGTGGAGCCTGGACCACTGGCCCGGCTGTGCGAAGCACCCTGCACGCATGACCTCCCTCCTTCCCCCGCGGGCCCGCCGGGAGGATGGGCACGTTGTAATGAGCCCGGTCAGACAGGAGGGTTCACAGCTCCACTCTGCCCTTGGTCGGCACCCCACACAACCAAATTGTTGGTATTCTCGGCTTTTTCATCCTGGGCTTTAACATGTAATGGTAAATAGGATGCTGCCTACAGAACAGAAGTAGCGGGCAGACTACGGGGAATTGGAGTTACTGTTTTCTATGTATTTTTAATCCTTTCCCCCAAACGGTAATTACGGGTGGTAAATGAAAGTTCTGGGAGCCACTGTTCATACTGAAATTTAACTGCTTCCTCCCCTGTAGTCAAACAAACACTGGCGAGACTGAGCCCAGGGGAGCCTAAGATATAGGGAAGTGCTGGCTTCTGACCTTGGTTTCTGACAGGCTGAATACCAAGCACCCTCTGTAATGCTGAATCGTCTGAGAAAACACAAGTACACGGCCCTGTACACCTGCAGGCAAGGCGGTCCGGCTGCTTCTGGAAGGTCTGACCCTTGGGGTTGGAGCACAAGCTTCGAGAGCGAGTGGATGGCAGGGCGGTGGAGGCTGGGGTTGTCTTTGTTTTCACCTCCTCCTGGAGTGTGCAGCCCTTCCTCCCTCCTCAGTGTCCTGGGGAAGCCACCTGCGCGAGAGTTCTCCTGCCTCACAGGCAAAGCCCTACCGGTGGCTTTCAGAGTCAGAACCTGGGGCTCCTGGGACTGGCACGTGTTCCCCAGTCAGGCAGCCCGGTTCTCACAGGGGCAGAGGGCCCGCTTGTTGGGCCCAGGGCACCGAGGGAGCGCGGCCTTGCATCAGATGCGGGAGATCTTGCATCACGGAGCTCTGACGATGAGGCTGGAACAACCACAGGTGAAACTGATGCAACAGGGCGGGAGGGGCTGGCTGGTGGCCCGAGAGTTGTTGCTCTCGCGAAAGGGAAGACAGAAAGGAAAATTAAACACCATGTCTTGAGGCACTGAAGGTGAATTGCCAGCTGCATAGTCCCTGAGATCATCCCTGATCTTTTAAGATGATCTGAAAGGGAATACAATGAAGTCACTCGGGAAACAAGTGATGAGGGATGTTAGAGACTCATCAGAAGATTAGCCTTTCTTAGTTTTAGTAACACGAATGAGGTCTGAACAACAGTTTGGTTCTTGTTACTGTCGTTCACTTGTGAGTGAAAACTTTCATGTTAAAAACAGCAACAACAGGAAACATGACTTACAGGAGTGGACTGAAGAATGGTCCCCAAAGGTAGCAGGTCCTAGTCCCTGCAACCTGTGACTGTTTCCTTATTTGGCAAAATCATTTTTGCAGGTATGTGATTGAGTTAAGCACCTTGAGATGGAGAGATCATTCTGGATTATCCAGTAGGCACTACATCATTACGGTCTAATCCTTTTAAGAGGGAAGCAGAAGACTTCACAGGCACAGAAGAGGAGGAGGCAATGTGACCACAGAGGTGGAGACTGAAAGGATGTGGCCACAAGCCAAGGAATGCTGGCAGCCACCA
>NW_005326269.1:0-1834 GCF_000412655.1 Myotis brandtii | reverse complement strand
GCATCCTGCTTCCCCATTCTTCAACATCTTTCTCCCCTTTTCTTGACCATTTCTCTGTCTCTTGCACTTTTAGCAGACCCTTTTCTCTTTCGTGCATTGGCCTTTCCTTTAATTAAACGTTATCATAATATGTTATTAGTAGTGTGAAGTGATGACCAAACCCTACTTCTTTCTTTAGCAATGTTGCTGGAGATCATATTTGCATAATGTCACTGAGGTAAGAAAAGACAAAAAGTTCACTGAAGTCTTTAGGATTTCCTGATTCTATCAACTAGTTTATCTCTCTGTGAATACTGAACATGTGATAACTTGGTTAGGAAAAGCAGGAAGGACTGGTTGTCAAAGTGCTATCAAATATATGGTTCAAAATTTGAGCATGGATGGATATAAAACGAGTACAAAAGTAAGCCAAGTCACATTAGTGGCTATATCTGAGGTCTTTTACTCAAAACTGAGTGACCAAATATTTAGTCTGGTAAATTGGAAAAAAAGAGCATATATTTCAGAATCTAATTAAATACCATCTTCTGAGAATACACCGCTCAAAGTAAGGATAAGATATCACAAAAACTGTATCTATTCTCTTTGTTGATAATCTTAAATTTTCTGTTAGAAAAAAAGTAAAATGGCAGACTGTCCCCTACTCCTGAATTACAAGAGTTTGTTGAGTTCTTAGAAGATACTTCAAGTCAGAAAAAAACCCCAACATACCAAATTAATAGCTCTGAAGATCAAGCAGTTTGCTAAATCAAAGATAAGGACACCTCTGTGTCTAGGCTAGTAAAAGCACATTGTCAAATTATAAGAAAAAGGAATACTGGAAGAAAAATTCTCGGGTAGAATGACACTCCTCCAAGGAAGTAACTACTCTTGTGTGCCCACAATTTCCTTTAACAGAAAAGGAATGTAATTATTAAATTTTTTTCTTGGTGGTATCAAGGCTATATGGTCAACCAAAACTCCTCCCTCCTGTCATCATGTCTTCCTCAGCATAACAAGAGACTTGTGATAGGAATCTCAAAAACCTTCAGATTTGGTCTTACTTCAGCTACTCCCTGTATAGTATCTTTCATTTGTTAAAACTGTTTGTTTGTTTTTTGTTTGTTTGTTTAATGATTCTGCTCTATTTAATAATGGTGAATATGTGAGGGAAGTGATTCACTTTGCAAATATGGTATGATTTTAAATTGTGGACCAGCCTTTTTCTGGCAATCTCAGAAAGAGAGAAAAATAAATCACTGGCATATAATTTAAAGATGGGCCACATTGGTAACTCTATTAGTTTCCTATTGCTACTATAGCAAATTTATACAATCTTAGTGGCTTAAAATTATGTGAATTTATTATCTTATAGTTATGGAGGTAAGACTTGTAAAGTGAATCTTATGAGATCAAAATCAAAGTGAATTCATTCATTTTGGAGGCTTCCAGGCAGAATCTATTTCCTTGCCTTTTCTAGCTTCTAGAGATTGCCCAATTCCTTGACTCACTATCCCTTCCTTCATCTTCAAAGTACATTACTCCCAGTGCTGGTTTAATAGCTACATCTTTTTCTGACTTTGACTCTCTTGACTTTCTCTTATAAGGATTCTTGTGGTTACATTGTGCCCACCTAGATAAGCCAGGATAATCTTTCCATCTCAAGACCTTGAATGCAATCACATCTTAAAATTCCCTTTTGCCAGATATACATGGAGTTTAAGATGTGGATATTTTAGTGTGTCATTACCACAGTTACCCTCTATAGTTATCTTAGACCTTGAATATGTCCCTGGTTGTCATTGTCCCAAGACAGTTTAGACACATCCTATATAATAAAAGGCTAATATGCAAA
>NW_005326268.1:0-1834 GCF_000412655.1 Myotis brandtii | reverse complement strand
TCTCTCTCTCTCTCTCTCTCTCGCCTCCCCCCCTCCCACCCTCTCTCTCTCTGGCTCTCTCTCTGTCTGTGTCTCCCTCGATTTCAAAAGATCCAATGTGTGACTCAGTACAGCATGGGGATATCCCAAACTATGGCAGATCCTTACATGCCAAGTACAGCTTCAAATCTTCTGAAGGGGAAGGTGTATCTGTGCACTGTGCTTAATCCTGAGGGAGGACATCTTCCCTCACAATCTGAGTGAGAGTTTTAGGCGTGGGCCCAGAAGGAGCTTTTTGAAGCCAAATTTGCATGGATTATTCCCTGGGGTTGAGCAAACATTAGTTATTTATACAGACTTTGGCAATCATGTTAAGGGCCCCGGCCCCTGGAACTTGGCTGGGACTAACCTGCTGCCTGTGAAAGGTTGGGATGTGGAAGAGGATGCCTGAGCTAAAGAGAATGCCCTCTGTAGCAGCTCCTTGATAAGGATACACAGGTCTTTTGGCCCACATTTATTTTTCTCTGTGCCTCCAAGATTCCAAAGAGCCCACGACTCTCACCCCTCAGTGGCTTTCAGAATTGGATAAGTCACATCCCAGGTTGAGCTGCCACACCCCTCCTCTGGCCTCTCCACAACCCACGTTTTCACATTTAATTTTCTCAAGCCAGTTTGCTGAGCTGATCTGGATCTTCTGGGGGGAAATGCCCTTTACCTCCACAGAGGGAGGGTGACAGAATCTCCTGCCTATACTCCCCGTCAGCTTGGGTTTAAGGGAGCCACCCAGTTTCCTCCTTCACCGCTAGCCTTTTAAGTTCTCAAGTTTATGCAGTCAGAGTCTTTGAGTTTCCCAAATGTTCACCTTGTCCTGGGTAATTCCCTTGGTCCCATTACAAACGTGCAGCCCCTCCCTTCTCCTGATCAACCCCTAGATGTGATTTTGGCCGGACCTCCTCTGGGGAAGGCTTGCTCCTCAAAATCTGGAAGACCAACTGTCCCTCTGTTCCTCTTGGAATGGGCACGGGATTTGCAATTGTAGGTAACATCAAGTCTCAGGGACTGTTTGGTCCTCAATACTGTTGCATTGAAATTCTTTCTCTCTTGAGATGATACCACTGTCTCCCTAAAGGTGTGTTAACGGGAACATTAGGGAATTTTGATGTGGCACCAACACCCCCATCAAGTCTACTTCCAGGTTGGTTTCCTTTTCTTTTCCTTTCATGAATGGACCTGGGGTTCAGCTGGAGGTGTGGAGAGTGCAAAACCCCATCAGGGTTAAATGCCTGGAGATCCAGGACTAAGGTTTTGCTCTCAGGTGGAAGTAGCCATTTCAGCTAGGACCTCAAAGGGAAGGTGTGGTCAGACGGGGTATAATGGCTTCTGAGGAGGCCGAGGTGGGAACAGAGGCTAGAGCATGAGAGTCACTGCCCAGGTCTGAGCACAGGGCTCCCTGCACCACGCCGCTCTGGTGAGTCAGGAGCCTAAGGTGGTCCCCAAGGACCTGCAGGCCAAGAACCCAGAGATTTGTCCTTTCTTCCTTACAAATGAGCAGACTTTGCCTTTGCCTCAGGATGCAGGTTTGCCTTAATCCAAAACGTTTTGATTTCTGTTTTGATGTTTGCCATTCATAGAGGTTCACAGGGCAAGTTTTCCCTGTGTCTGAAAGTCGAGTATTCCTAAGGAGCCTATTGTAGGCCAACGTGGCAAAATCCTTTTTGTAGTTTTTAGCGGCCGGGCTGTGTGTGTGAAAACAGGTCTTAATGGAAGTCTTTCATAACAGCCAATTGATGTTTAGAAAGAGAGGAAGCGGGTGGGGGTGGGGGGGGAGAGAGAGAAACATTGATGTGAGAAACAT
>NW_005326267.1:0-1834 GCF_000412655.1 Myotis brandtii | reverse complement strand
AGGCTTTTACTCTAGAGCTGCCCTTGGCCATGAAGGTCATGGGGAGAGGTACAGAGGGAAAGAGCCATATGTAGAAAATGAGCAATTCTGTTCCCACCATGACGGCAGGGTGCCCAAATGGAGCTATTTCGTAGTCAGAATACCACGTAGGACCACACTAGGAGAGCGAGCTTGGGGGAGGCAAGGAGAAGAGCGTGCCATCCGTGTAGAGAAGATAATTGAATCCATGGGAGGTCGACTGGGGCTCATTTCACACAGAACCCGCACAACAGCACATGGCTCGCTCAAAGACAATACGGGCCTTCAAAGAGAACCACTAAGGGGAGTGCATTTCTCTATTAAGGACACAACATCCTCTAAGTGAGACACATTGTTATGCCTCTTCTTCCCAGCCACAGCCTGGAAATAGCCATAAAAGAAATGAAGTATATTTGCCTTGTTAACACAGTTTGTATTACATATTCATAAACCATTTTGTGAAACTGCAAGGGAAAGATTCAATTGTCTTGGAGGCTGATAATGGCCAAACAGCCATAGAGAAAGCAGGCAGCATGTTATGGAATTAGCTGCACAATGAATGAAATGCAACGCCTATAATAAACCCATTCAGATATAAATTATGGCCGAGTAGATGCAATGTTTGTTAAGCAATAAAGCTTGCCACCCTACATGGGAAATTGAATGAGATTTATCATAAAATATGGCGGAGAGTGCACTAAGAATCTGGCTCCCCAAACTGGGCTTAATCAAAACAATCGAGTGAGCAGGCTTCCAGGAACAGGAAACCACGAGAAAATGATAGTGGTGGGTTCAAAGGGCATTGTGACATTGTGACCCCAAATACCCTGAGTCTCAGCAGTTCTGCCAAGGATATTTGCATTTTGAAAACAAATCTTTTTATTTTTCCTTTGAGAATTATCAAAATGCCTTGAGCTCTGGGAATACAAAATTTGACCAATAACTGGTTTCCTGGTTGGCCAGGGCAGTAATTGAATTCAGGGATAGGGAACTGGTCCAAGTAACACTGAGTTCTTGGTTTCCCTTGGAAAGGGTTGAGGCGCTTGGTCCCCTGGGAGGCAGCTGGCTCTCAGATCGCACTGTTGGGTCTATGGGGTCCTTGAAGGATGTGCAGCTCATTTTCTCAAAACATCTCCCTTGCTTCTTCCACGCACACTGCTGAACAAATACGAGGGCACGTTGTGTCTTATCTCCTGGAGCTAAAGCTAGGGTTTATCTCAATCTCCACTTTCTGGGAAAAATAAAATAAAACAAGAATTAACCCAGCATGATGCAGGCTTTCTGGTATTGTTACTTGAAAATAACTGCAAATATTTTATGCCTTTACAAGTTAAAGTCAATGTTTTCAGTGTATTCAGAACAATGAAAAATACCTTAGGAATGTATTATAGTCCCAGAGTTGGATTAAGAGTGTTCGGAAGCCAAAAGGAATTTTCTGCCTGTTAACATTACCCTGAAATCTAATGAAATAATCTCCCTAAAGCCAACTTTATAGCATACGCTGATTTCCCAGTTGCTGTTAAAAATAAAACAAACAAATGTCCTATTTGGTCAGCTCTCCACTCAGTCCACATATCAGCGAGCAAAATTGTAGGTCTTACATGGGGTCGGTTACAAGATTTTAGAACTAAAGATTGTTACAACCTTCAAAGAATTAACCAGATAATCTGAATTCGACAACAAGGTTCAACACACTCCCAAAGAAGCTTTATAAAACACATACTTTGGAGTTGTTACTGGTGACCAGCTCCACCATACTCACTGTGTCCTCACAGTGTGTGTGTGTGTAAATATATATATATGTATGTGTGTGTGT
>NW_005326266.1:0-1833 GCF_000412655.1 Myotis brandtii | reverse complement strand
CAAGGGTTTTGGGAACTGTGAGCCAGGAAACTTGGACTAGACTAAGACCAAATATATATGAGAAATATGTTTGGTTATCTAAATGACCAAACACATATCTTTCTCTACATCACAAACTGCATCTCTTAAAATCATACTTTCTACATAGATCATTGTCTCTCTCACAATTCAAAATGAAAGTATATTCCTGTAATAATATTATCTATGACTTATTCCTTTCCTTCTTATAAGTGAACTCTTTATAATGTTGAGCATGTATATTTAGTATTAATCACCAACAATGATTATTAATGATTTAAGATAACATTCTCATTTTCATAGAGACTTATAAGGCTTTGGGTAGAAGGAGAACTTTGGGTTCAAGAGGGTTGATCTCAGTACCCTTATCATCCTCCCAAGGGAGTAGCTACCTATCTAAATTTTCCCCCAACAGGCAAGATCCAGGACAGATTAAGACCTATAGAGGCAGCAGGCCTTGAAAAAGTGTGACTTCTCAATTTATCCTCATATTGTGATTTAATATAAAAATAATACAAAACTGTAAAATAAATAAATCCATGAATAAAGTTGTGTTTTGTTGTTTTGTCATGGCAACTATTTTAGTGCTTTGTTAAAATAATTGTTTTTATTTTTTCACATTCAGACTGCCTGATAGAAGATCTAGCCAGCACCAAACAGACACTAACAGACTAATTTGGCAGCTTAATGTGACCTCTGTAAAGGCTAACATCTTGGATCATGACTGAGGGGCTGTCTGTGGAAAGTTAATCAACAAACCCTTTATACCTGCTGGTGTTGGTCCCCGAGGAAGAGGTGCTTTTGGATTCACACTGATATGGTTCCTCCTATGCAGGGAGGAAACACTGGGACCACAGGGTTTTGTCATATCTGGTTGACACTGCTTTCTACACTGTCCCTAAGGTTTGAGAGTCACCTTGGCTAAGTGGAGCATAAGAGCATGCTTAATCTTGCAGCCTTTAACCAGTAAGCTCTTTGCCACAACTTCCACAGAAGCTGGTCCGGAGCCATCAGTGATCACTGACTTGGGCTCCCTCCGAGTCACTCTTCCTGTGGACCTGTTGTGGAGTTTGCCCAGCCTTCATTCCCTTTCCTGGAATGCAGAAGAAAGAAAAATATCAGGAAGAAATATTTAGAAAGACCGTATTTCAACCCAACAGAGCATCATTGTTGACCTTTGTTCTTTTCCCTTATAGGAATCCATCAATATTATTTAAAGGAAGATTTCATTTAGCACCGCTTATGATCTGTTCTATCTAAATTCATATTGGGTGACTTTGTTTACACCTGCTTTGTATTTAACCAAGATATATTAGTTAACCTTCAAGATAAACTTTCAGGGACTATTATTTCATTTTATAAATGAAAAACAGAGACTTAGAGAGATTGATATTCCCATCATCACTCAGGTAGTAATTTATCAAGTCTGGATTTAAATTAAGGTTTGCCTAACTCCAAACCCTTTATCTTTCTTTTCCATGCCACTAGAGCAAAATACTATTCCTGTGATTTTTTTTCCTATCATTTTCAAATAATTAGATTATTTCTGTGAGACTAGCTAAGCACTCTGTGAAGCTCACCTCAATAACAAAGGGACATAGCAAACCGAAAATATAGACAGCCTGTTAGAGCACTCCTCAACATGCAGTACAGGGACCCATTTACATCAGAATCTGAACGGTGCCTGTGTGTAGCAGAGAGTATTGTGAAGCCCATTCAATCTATTGATGACCTGGGCCCTGCCCAGAGTTACAGATCTGAATTGCTGGAGATGTCTTAGGAATTTGCATCTTTAGAAAAAAACCCAAATGATGT
>NW_005326265.1:0-1833 GCF_000412655.1 Myotis brandtii | reverse complement strand
CAGGAAAGCCAGAGTTTGCAGGTCCCTTATTTGAGTGGGGTGAGGACATTTGTAGGCAAGGAAATATACCCAGAGAAACTCTGCCACTTGCCCAGGCCACCCAACCAGGTGGTGGCAGGCAACATCTGGGCAAAAAGTCAGACTGTCTTTGCTTGCTGTTCAGGACGTGGATGCTGCTTATGTAAACAAAGTAGACCTACAGTCCAAGGTGGACCTTCTGGTTGCGGAGGCCAATTTCCTGAAACATATATTCGAGATGGTGAGTTCATAAGAAACCTTTGTCTTTTCTCACATCTTACAAGACGTATGGGCTGTAAAGTGGGGAGGCCTGAAACCAAACGTTGTCCACTAGGGAACAGTTACCTCAACTCCTTAAACCTAGTGCTCAGGATTCCTGGGTGGGCGCCCTGGAGATGGGAGGCAGGGAGAGTCCCGAGGAAGGAGAAGGTGAAGTTGGCACTACTTCTGTCTGGGAAATAAGGTTAACACCTGGGACGGTCAGGGGCAAAATCCACCATAATCTTTATCAGTCCTGGAAGTCAATGGGGCTGTTAAGGAACTCCATAGGAGAGGACATGTGGATCTTAAAGGGAATGAAGATGAAGACAGCAGTGGTGAGGGATAATATGCTCTCACCACCCTTGGTCCCACGGTCGCCCATGTCTAACTTGGGGGCACTGCTCTGGGCCCGATGCTGGCATATTTCCGTTATACAAATGAGACAACTGAGGCACTGAGAGAGTAAATCACCTGCTCGGTTACCCAGCTAGTCATGGTAGAGTCCAGACTCAAAAGTTAGTGTGAGTGGCTGCACAAGTGGAGTTCTTTCTACTGCCTCTGAGAGTCCCAGTGCTTTCATGGAGCAAGTCTGCCTGTCAGAGGGCCCAGCTCAAGGTGGTGGCCAAGCCAGAGTAAGGCAAAGATACAGGGCACACGAGTGGCATGATGGGCAGGTGGGAACTGCAAGCCTCTGAGTTCAGGCTCTTTCTTCTCCCTGGTCTGGGTGCCTTTACCTTTAGTAAGGTACTTTTCAGTGCACAACAATTTAAAGAACTTCCTCCCAAATGTCCCATCTGGCCCAGGCTTCTGGCTTTCCCAGAAAGCCTTGAGGGGGCAGAAAAGGGAAAATGAGCCCCCAGGCAGACAACAGAAGGAGTCAGCCTGTGGTCCATGCCTTCAGGAGCTGTCCCAGATGCAGACCTACATCAGTGAAACCAATGTCATTGTGTCCATGGACAATAACCGCTCCCTGGATCTGGACAGCATCATCGAAGCCGTGCAGATCCAGTACGAGATGATCGCACAGAAGAGCAAGGAGGAGGCTGAGGCACTGTACCAGACCAAGGTGAGTCCTGCTGCCCCACTACTGGGCTCGGGACTAAAAACTAAACATACCTCCCGGAACCTGTATTGTCTTTCTCTTATTTCTAACATCAAACATGTTTGTTATAGAAAACTTAAAAATTACAGATAAAGATTACTCATCTCCCTCTATCACTATTAATATGTCAGTATATTTTCTACCAGTTCTTCGTAGCTAATATTTATTGAAAACTCATGTGTGCTAGACACTGCACTATGTACTTTGTATATGTTATTTCATTTACTCCTTACAACAACCCCATGAAGTGTGGGTTTTATTATCCCTATTTTACATATAATAGAATAGGAGATTTACCTAATTTCTCTAAAGTCTTGTGGCTGATAAGTGGCAGAGGGAGGACTTAATTAAACTCAGATATGCTTTATAGCAGCCCATGCTCTCAATCATTATAATATTTTATTTTTTCATAATGAGGTCTTTTAAAATATAGTTTTGTGCTTTTCTCTCTT
>NW_005326264.1:0-1833 GCF_000412655.1 Myotis brandtii | reverse complement strand
TTATAATTATAGTCCTAATATATTGAAATTTAAAATTAATCTTCATATTGAAACTTAAGGTAATTAGAATCTTGAAAATATGATAACTAGATTATAGATGTTCATTGGGCTATATACAGTTAATATGTATATTACACAGGAGGCACTGTATAAATGTTGATAGAAATAATCCTTATTTGGTATCTGCTCAGATTCAGTGTCTTAGCTGTTTTTTTAAATATTGCAGTGGAATTTTTATGTTTAATTTTTAGCTAGTAGCAGGGCTTCTGGAGCATTTTTGTTTCATTTTGTTGACAACTCAGAAAAAGAAAAAAAGGAAGGGGTGTCACCTGTTGAATCACTAGCAACATTTCCTGTTGCATATTAGAAATTTAAGATAACTCTTAGCTGTGATTTCTTAGTGAGGTGCCAATTTTATTTCAGACTCTGACTCTATCTATAGCTGCAGACCTGCCCATAAACTAATGTAGTATTTGAATTGTTTAGAGTACTGCATTATTAAATTATATTTTTTTGGTGAGAATTAATCCCTCATCACTTCCTCTTAGTTATTCTTAGTAAATAACTCATTTCGAACTAGTGCTATTTCCTTTTGACATATTACACAGTCTTTTTTGGCCAGTTCATTGTTACATTTTTCCTCTTTTAAGCTACTCAGGTAGCTTTTGAATTAGAAGTCAAATTCTGTAGGAGAATATTTGAAGCAAAGAAAAGTAATCTAAAAATTGATGACAAAATTTATATTACTTTAACAAAATTTAAAAATCAGATATTTTTAAATAAAAAGGTAAAGGATATTTTAAAATGAAATAAAGTAGCTATTACTCTACAACCATATTAAATATTTGCATAAGTAAAGTATTTTGGAAGCCTCGTAGTTTTAGTTGAAAATTGAAACTATGTAAAATGTTTACTTCCAAAATTAGAGGCATTTACTCAAATTTCTGAAAGGGGAGAGGATACCAGCACCTGCTAGGCTCTTTTTGTACTGTCTTTAAGTATTTGAACTCTTTTTGAGGGTACGATGCTTCATTTACAAAATTGTTATAAAGTTCTAACATCCAACATTTGAGTACTTATTCTGTGACAAACACTATTCTAAGTATTAAAAATGCATGAATTAATTCAATCCTCACAAAATTCTGAGATTGGCTTTATTATTATTTTCATTTTACAGATGAAGAAACCATTGCACAGAAAAGTTAAGTAACTTTTCTAAGGTCGTCACATAGCTAGGAAATAGTAGAGCTTAGATTCAAACAAATGAACTCTGGCTCCAAAGTCTGAGCATACAACCACTCACTCTGCTATACTGTATCTGAATCTTCTCCAGCTCCTTCATTAATTGTTTGTTTTCTATAACTGTTCATGATTTTGAAAGTATTTCCATATCTTGGTTCTCACAATAACCTTGTGAGTTAGGTAGGGTAGGTATTATTATTATTAGCCTTATTTGTAGATAAGGAAACAGATGAAGCTGAGAGATAAATGTCAAAAAGGTTGTTTCCATATCTTGGCTATT
Organism: Myotis brandtii; assembly: GCF_000412655.1. Classification (NCBI taxonomy): domain Eukaryota; kingdom Metazoa; phylum Chordata; class Mammalia; order Chiroptera; family Vespertilionidae; genus Myotis; species Myotis brandtii. The sequence goes on along the minus strand of NW_005326264.1, from coordinate 311 downwards.
GTAAATAGTACTGCAATGAAGATGGGGGTGTATATATCTTTTTGAGTTAGTGTTGTTGTTTTTTGTTTGTTTTCATTAGATAAATACCCAGAAATGGAATTGCTGGACCATAAAGCAGTTCTATTTAAAAATTTTTGAAGAACCTCTGTGTTGTTTTCTATAGTGGCTGCACCAATTTTTATTTCACCAGTTCACAGTAGTTCTCTTTTCTCCACATCCTTGCCAACACTTATTATTTCTTGTTCTCTTGATGAGAGCCTTTCTAACAGGTGTTTGGCAATATCTCATTGTGGTTTTGATTTGCATTTTCC
>NW_005326263.1:0-1833 GCF_000412655.1 Myotis brandtii | reverse complement strand
TACTCTTGCACAAATTTTGTACATCAGGCCTCTAGTAATCTAATAAAAAGGTAAATCACCTCACAGTAAAAACTATTCTACATAACAAAAATAGTTACATTTCTTTCCTACTCTATTTAAGCCTAATTAGAATAACATCTACATCAAGAAACATTTTCAAATTTGTTTTATGTGGTTGTTTACTAGTGGTTTACAAACAGCATCTGGTTAATTCAGTGGAAGTTTGTTACTACACATCGATAATTGTTTATTGTTAGGTTGATGACATACCTAAGACCTACATGTAGAAACTGATATTTTTGTCTCCATTTCTACTGTTCATCAAGCTATCCCCAAACTGAAAACTCGCCTATTTTTATGTTCATAAAATAGCATTGGCAAAGGCCAGAAAAGGAGCTCCACACTTTAGTTTTGTACTGTCACCTCACTAACAAGGAAGGTTTTATGTCAATTGACTTCTGAAGCCAGTTACTGGCACCATTTAAGTTAAAGTTTTAGGTATTTGAGATGAAAAGCTCAAAGAGCATAGATTCCTTAAGTGACTACAGGTACCCTAATATTAATATGTTCTTGAAACAGGCTTTCTGCCTCCCTGGAGAGGTAACCTTTTGGAAAGTATGCAAGTTTCAGGCTTTAAAAGGGCTTCAGTGAGTGGGAGTTCTGGTTTCACGAAGAGAGAAGACTTGACGAGGAGAAGATAGCATAAGTGACAGGTGGGCATCTGCGGGAAAGCAGCTGGTTGGTTTAATTTTAGAACATTTGTCCTTGACTGTGTCACTTTAAGTGGAGCACCTACTTGTCTTAGAGAAGCGTGTCTGTCTTTTGGGCAGCACCAAAATCCTTTTGCTTACACTCTGGAGCATTAGGCACCTTGCTTCATCAGATAGTCCACCTTTTAAAGTGGGAGAGTCTTATCTACTCAACTAGTCCTTCTAAGATAGGACAATATAACCTAATAAAGCTCTCAATGGAGCAAGCTGAGGAATGCAGTGCACTCAAGTGACTTACTTGTACGATAATAACCTCGATTTGTAAGTACACAAAAGCCTCTTTGCATGTTTCAAGGGCATATTTACAGTTTTAAAGTGATGAAAAGGCAGCTTCTTAAATATCTTCAGGGGGGTGGGCAATAATAAAACTGCAAGGAGGAATGAGAAACAAGACAGAAGACCAAAATAAAAATTAAGATGGGGGCTAAAAATAAATGTTAAAAATCCTCCAATACATGTGGAATTCTAGCTTTCCTTTGCCCTCAGTAGTTACAACCATAGGATTTGAGTGTCAGAAGAGTCCTTAGCAATCGATGATCTTGTTGGGCTAGAGGAAACTGAGGCACAGGTGCTTAAAGTGACCTGCCAAAGGTCAACCAACAGGTTTGTGACAGAGCTAAAACTAGAATCCAGTTTCCTGATCTCCAATGTAATAATTTTTCCACTGTATCCCATTTTATATGTGTTTTGCAGCTAGCCATTCCTGGATTAAAGTTAAATTTAAAATGTAGGATCAAAGAAAACATATCATTTATCCCACTTCCACTTGTCATCCTAATAATGGATAGGACTAACTGTGCCACCTTTATTCTGTTAATGGGTGTGACTAATTGTACCCTTGATAAAAGTAATGATACCTGGTTGATTTACAAGGATGCAATGAAGATTTTTTTAATATCGGATGTAGAAATGCCTTGAAAAACAATGTTCGTTATAAATAAAATTGGTTTGTGAATAGCTTTTACTGAGGACCTGCCTTGTTTTTGCCAATCTCTCATCTTTGGGACTGAGCCCTATCAGTGAATGTAGCCCAGTGACTAGGAGCCAGATGTTGATTGTCTAC
>NW_005326262.1:0-1833 GCF_000412655.1 Myotis brandtii | reverse complement strand
CCAAGGTACATGCCCTTGACCAGAATCGACTCTGGGACCCTTCAGTCCCCAGGCTGAAGTTCTATCCACTAAGCCAAACCGGTTAGGGCAAGGATTGTGGGATTTTAAAGGCTAGGTCATATATGCTTTACACAAGATGGTCTTCTAAGATAAATCACACGAGTTTTCAAATATCTAAGTTAAAGTTCTGCATTTTCATTTGTTTTTGTGTTAATATGAGAATAATTCTTGCCAAAAGCAGACTACAACAATATTTTACGGAAGATCATGAAATTAGGTTATGTGCCTGCTAATGTTATCTGAATAGTGCTAAGTACATCTGCTAACTAAATCTGTAAATTAGAAAAATCTTTGGTTCAGCAATCACATCTGCCTTAAGAATCTGCATTTTAAGAGAAATTAGATGTATTTCTAACAACTGATTTCAAAGCTATTGATAGAAAAGAACATAAATATCTATTATCTTGAGAAATTTCTGAAAATTTTGATCTTTTTTTCTTTTAGGTGGCACTAAATCAAACATAGCATATCATAAAATACTATTTTTGCAAATTTAAATAATATTTACAATATTTATTTATTGTGTCATTATTTATCCAGATCTTTTTTCTAAGATGCTATTGGATTTGTCTAGAACTAAAAATATGAACATACTATATGAATTAAGCCAGCATTCAGATAGTCACAACAATTCCATTGGAGGCCCAGTGATTTTTAAAATTAAAAGTAGTATCTAAAGTCACTGAAACTCATTACTTTGCAAAGGCTTAAAATTATGCAATTGTGAAAGACCACATTAAAAATGTAAGCATTTATATTCGTACTTTTTAGTTTTTAGGAGGATACATAGAAAAATTAACATTAGACTTTGCTTTGGCAGGAAATGCAATTGCATACCCCACTTGATGCAGTGCTTTCTAAAACAGCATATTTAACGATTTTATGGAGTTAGAACTCTGGATGATAAAATAAAGGAATGATTGTTGTTTGGTCTACATATTACATTGTAGAGACTGGCTTTTATATCTATGAGTAGAAGATATGGAAAAGTAATTTTATATATGCATAGTTTATGTATCAGTTCATAATAAGAATATCAAATACAAATAGTTCATTATTTTCAAGTTAACCTAGAGATGGGGATTAATACATATTCATTTGTATTAATTTGACCAATACAAATTCAAAAAAGATATATAAGAAGAAGATAAAACTCTTCATCAAACAAATGTACAAATTCTATTTTGAATAATTCTTACTAAGAAATAACAGAGAAAGATTAAAATGATAGATACCTTATGTGGTAAGCACTGTCCTTATTTTATTCATGTATTCAGTATGTTGCGGCTTCAGAAAATGAAATCATTAGGACACTCTCAATTCATGATGTCAGGACTCCCAGCTCGATTTCAGGCTCTTGCCATTACTCTAACTAAGACCTCCATTTTCTTAGAGGATAAGTGGATTTCTGTATATTTTTATAACCTCTCTGGGACATAACATGGTTTCTATATGATTAGAGGAGAGCAATTCCAGTAAATTGTATTCATAATGCAGTATCTGCTATTAAAGTCTCCCAATTTTCTATTTCTTAAAAAAAAAGATGATACAGAATATGTCATAATTCTGTGATTTGCTATCATTAGGATGTAATTTCAGCAGCTTATATGCATACATGCTAAGCAGTGGGAAACAAGGGCATACTTCCAGAAAATAAATAATCCTGTCTTGCATTTATATATACCTCGCTTCTAAGAAATTGAAAGTAGTTAAAAGAAATAAATTTTTAAAGCCAGAGACAACAACCTGTAAATTACAGTTACTACTTTTTTT